>NW_010285843.1:0-2641 GCF_000690775.1 Eurypyga helias
GAGGGCTCCACAGTTGGACGCAACATCATCGGGTATCCCAGTTGCCCTTGCTTGGGTGTTGGTGTTGGTAGGAGCTGCCTGTCCTAGAGGAAGGTCTTCTCTGCATGCATCAGCACTGGTCCCTGTCTTCCTTCCCGAGCCCAACATGCTCTCTCTGTGCAGCCAGGTGAGGCTGACCGGGCTCTCACCTGGGACTTAATTCCTTCTGACCTGTGCCATAGCTGAGCTCCCACCTCTGTGTGCTTTCACTGGGAGGAAGACCGGTGCTGAAGAAGGGCAAGCAAGAGCCAGCGGCTGGGAGCTGAAGCTGAAACTGAAATGAAATAAGAAATTAGTTGCAATATTTTAGCTGTGACACAGTGAACTACTGGTGTGTGTGCTCTCCATCCCCTTTAAGCACAGCTTGGATGTCTTTCTGGAGACTGCTGAGTCCCATACAGGGTATAGGCTGATGCAAGGTTGTCTTGTGAGTGCTAATGCCGTGTCTATGCAGATGGCATGATTGATGATGATGATGGATGATTGATCTCAGTCTGAGATTTTCTGCACTGTTGAAAACTAATGAGAAGGGAGAAGTGTGCTGTGACCCTGGAAATCACAGGGATGAAAACAGATCTGGCAGAGGTGGAGACACAGCGTCCTTTCTTTTCTTGGTCTCACCTCTAAAAGGCAGAAATACCAGTGCTGGTGACTTCTGCAGTGGTTCAGCCACCAGCTTTTATTGATAGTGTGGGGAACTTCGTACAGTAGTGTCTTGGTGCATGCTTGTAATGGAGAGCAGCACTAGCGTGGGAAAAGCAGTAAACACAGCATGTCCTTGAGCAAGGAGAGCCCAGGCACAGTGTGTGCTGAGCCTGGCAGTGGCGTGGGCAGCAGAGCAAAGGAGTGCTGAGCTCCATGGGGGAGCACATCAGCCATTTTTCCAGCTCTGGAGGCAGGTCCCTGAAGGGGAAGTCACGCAGCTCAGCCAAGAGTGGAGCCAGATCCATGCCTGTGAGGCAAAAGAACTCAGGTGGAAGTACATGCAGGGAAGGGAGTTTGGGGTTTTCTGCAGAGCACCAGATATGTAGTTTCCTGCCTTGTGGCCATCGCCTGTACTGGTACACCCTTCACGATCCTTGGAGGGAGTGCTGCCTCTTACAGCTGGGGTGACTGGTGGGGGGAGGGAGCCTGGGGAGGCAGAGGTGTCTGTTGGTGGCCTCTGGGACGCCACAGTGCAGTCTCACCCTGGAGCGGCTCCTCTGCGGGAGGGAAACCTCCTGGCCTGAGAGCATTGGCCCAGCAGGCAGGGAATGGTCCCAAAGGTAGGGATGGGTCACTGGTGGACTGAGGTTACACTTACTTTCAGGGAAGGGATTGTCAGGAGAAAGGAGGAGGAAGGCCACGGGTGTGGGAGGTTTGAACATCTGTGTATGGAGAGCTGAACTTCTGGTATAAACGTGACTGGCATCACAAGGGACCTGGGCAGGCTCCAGGGACATTTCAGGAAGAAGACAGCTGTCCGTGTCAAGGTGTGTCCCAGCAGCAGAGGGTAGTGAGGAGGAAAGCTCTAGAACTGGGAAAGCTGTCTTGGTGGAGCCTCTGCAAGGGAGATGGGCTTCACCTAAGCCAAAAAGACTTCACTTGAAGAAGGGTAGTGAGATAAATCCCACATGCAATGGCTCAGACAACTGCAGGGAGCTGTAGTCCAGGACCTGACTGTGCCTGCCTCGCAGTGGCACTCACAATAGCCATGTGGTTGTGAGGAGGATGTGTGAATCTTTGAAGTCCTGAATTAACCTAAAGTCAGAACTCCCCCTGGGTACCCACCCATCTACTCAGCTGTTAAATGGCCTTAGCTGTAGCATGCAAGTCCACCCTGAGCTGTTCTTTGCATTCCCAAATTGTTGTAAAATTGTTGGCTCCCACAAATAATGTTTATGGATCTTAAAAACCTGTGTCCTCTCTTCGAGCACTGTCAGGACAACACAGAGCAAAGCCCTGTCATTCCTGCAGCCTGACGTGGGAGCTGTCAGGGCTCACATCAGGCTGGTGAACTGGTCACACTGAAACACTGTCTGCAGTCAAGAGCAACACAGAGGAACCAGAGAGGGTCAGTGGATAGTAGCAGACAAGCAGAGTTGGGCTGGTTTAGCTGGTGAAGAAGAGGTGTCTGACAGCAGCACACATCTCACCTTAAGGCAGTCGTAGGCAATGGTGCTCTTTTGGGCAGCATCAGATGATGTAACATGCAGCAATATCCACTTTGTGGCACAGGAAGTCCAGGCTGGGCATTAGGAAAAGTTTCTTCTGCAGAGGGTGGTGCAGCCCTGCGAGACGTCACTAGAGGTGACCTCCATCCTTGGAGGTTTTCAAAGCCCAGTTAAGCAAATCACAGCCAATCTGATCTGGTATTGGCAATAATCTTGCTCCCAACAAGAGATTGCATGGGAGCCCTTCCAAGCAGTGCTTGTATGAAATACCTGTAATCCAGTCTCTTGTAGGCAGAGAGTTTAGATGCCTCCAAACATTTCCCCTCAGCCACCTCCACCTCCTCCTCTCAGCCCAGGAAGGACACCAACAGTGATGGAAATATAATTTGTAACCAACAGTCTCTTGTCACTGAAATCTACATTTCCTGTCAATGATATACATTCTTTTT
>NW_010285844.1:0-2655 GCF_000690775.1 Eurypyga helias
TGAGGTTATTTAATGTCTTCTTTTTGAATGAAAAATCCAGGTCATTGCAAAACCGACCTTTTATGGCTTCCATTTTTAATCAGCTTTAATAGACCCGTATTGAACTTATTTATTATGAATAATCATAATCCAGTCAGATTCTTCTTCTATTTGTGTCTGTGAAACACAATGGATTTCAATCAAGTCATTCTTAATTTACACTGTTGCCAGGAAAACTGAGACTCATGAGCACAACCAAAGGTATAACTTAAATATAATATTTGCTTAAAACCCTTTGACCTGTTGAAATGCTTTTTGCCTGCAGCCAAATTAATTAGTTTCTTTTAGTGACACTGCTTTCCTATTGTTAATTTTCTAGAATTAAAAACATAAGCACAGAACATCAACTTTTCAAAACAGGACTGGGGAAAACTGTCTCACTTCAGATGTCTGCTACTTAGTTAAAAGAACATCTGTGAAGCTTCCAGTCTGGGACTCAAGGGGTTTGTTATGGCAAAGTGAAGATTTGTTGCCAGTTTACTGAATTTGCAATACTGATCTTTTATTTAAGGCATATAATAAATTATCTTATTTCAGCTTCATAAAGAATGTTTTCAATAGTATAACTAGTTTGGTCTATCTTCAATGCTGAGCACAATTTTACAGAAAAATTATAAGTCATTTAAAAATAAAATTAATCCTGCCACAGGTAAGCCTCTAAAATAACATACCAATGCACCAGAAGGTAAAAAAAAAAATCTGGCTCTGCTGTTTCCTTAAGCATCAACCTACAGTTACAGTTTCTCTAGAAATGAAATTTAAATGGGCTTCCAATGGTTGATTTGAAAGAAAGAGTTTTGCTGTGGCAGTTAACTGTGTTGTACGAAATGGTGTAATTAAAACTAATGCTACGGGCAGAACAGACTTGGTTTCAATTTAACCAACACTGGTTTACACCATTCGTTTTACCAGAAGAATTACTTCAGGGTACTAACACACTACCACAGAAATTTCGAGGAAATTATCATCATTAATAGTATAACCTGAAAACCAAATATGATGTAGCCCTTCACAAGGTATTGTTTCTTGAAAATAATTCACCAGATAACGTACACCAAAAGAAAAGTAAAAGATTACAAAGGGAGTAGGGGGAAAAATAAATGTTAGGTAGGTATTAACACATTCCATAGCTGAGCATGTGAGAATTTTTCTTTTAGAGTACAGATAACCTGAAATTCTGTGCATGTAAGTACCATAAGTAAAATGTTAATCTAATCAAGCAATGATTAAAGCCTCTTTTCATAAATATGTAAGCAGAACTGACAGATTCAATTTCATTCCTTCTATAAGAGATTTCTGGGCTGAGAATGTCTCAAGGGTGTTCCGAGAGAAATTGCTAGAGCAGTACTTATTCTCATTCTACTTGATTCAGCACAATGAACATCCAGCTGCTGCTCTGAAGGCAATGACTCTTGGGAGCATCCATGGAGTTAGCAAGATAACTGGTAAATTTGGTTGCCGTGCAGTGTTTTATGAAAGTCTACACTGAGTCTTTAATTCAAATTGTAGAGGAGGATATGACCAATGTAAAAGTAAGCAGTTGATTCAGTTGGTAATGATAAATATTGGGAACAGATGCTAATTTTTAAGGTCTTTTCTAAAAAGAAAAACTGATACAGAACCATGTTATGTTAAATTTAAAAAGAAACAAAAAAACATCTGAAAGCAACTTGTATGATTTTTTTCCCTCTTTTGTCTTTCTTTCTCATATTTTCATTTGTACATGACTCTACACAATTCTTTTGCTTGAGCCATACCAACTTGATTAATCTACTTAAGAAAACTAAGGAATTGAAAAAGATAGTGAATTACGATTGCCACTGGCTGGCCACTTGATCATTTCTCTTTTCATTTATTTGTTGACAAAACTTTTCAATTAAATAAAAAAAGTTACTTGGGAAATCTTCCTTTCTGCAGCTTTTCTTGTTTATGTCACTGTTTAATACCTCTTCATAGAATTCACCTTCATCACATTGTTTTTTTCACTTACCTTTTTCTATTTCTTTTTCTCAGTTGTCTCATTTCTTTCCGCTTCCAACTTCTTCCTGTACATTAGCCTTTCTGGACTTAGGATATTTGCAGTTGGAAAGATGAAGTAACCAAATCCTATATGTCTTTGCTTGCAGGCACATGTATACAAATGTTCAGCATCTGACTGTGGAGTTCAACATAAACTTTCTTTCATACTCTGACATGAAAATATCTGAAAACATGAAGGAGCGCAACCCTCAAGTAAAATCATCCTCATTAAGACTTATTTATTTCTAAATCAAAAATACATATGTGCTTTCATGGAGGGTAGTCCATTAGCCTAGGTAATGGGAAGACTGAAATACATCAGTCATTAACATCCAGACTTACAATATGGTAAACAGTTTAGACATTAAAAGAAATAAACAACAAAAAAACCAAACCCTACTATTAAAAAATGTTAATGAACATGGCCAGATTTTGTCAAATGCAGCCAAATAGAAAAATATCCACAAAGAACTATGGTGGTAAAGTCACTTCACCTATCTAAATGAACAACACGATTCCAATTCCTTCCTCAGCCTAAGGGCATTTGAATCTAAATGTTATTTATTAGTCCTACTGTGCTGGGTTTAGTCAGAAAAG
>NW_010285845.1:0-2641 GCF_000690775.1 Eurypyga helias
CTTTTCCAACCTCAGTGATTGTGTGCTGCACAAATAGTGTGAGAAAATAGAGAAGGCAGAGAGTAGGTGAGAAATGAAGACTTTTGGCCAGGCTATGTGATTTTTGCCCTGCAGAGAAACAGCAGAAAACAGGAAAAAGAGTCTTATCAGTATCCTGGGCAAGTGCCCTACTCACTGATCAGTTTTGCCTCAATGGAAATGGCCAGTGGGCTCAGTGATGCCGCTGGGCACTTACAGATGCTGTGTTCTGAGATCTCATGGTCATCACTGAGAGGCTCTGCCTGAGGAACGCAAATAAGTTTTCTGAACTCAACTGGACTGTCAGGAAGAAGCAAAGAAACTTGAAGTGTAGAGTTGAAAATTGTTTGAGGGATAGATGCCTGTGAATTCCTTAGAGTTTTAGAGCAGCCTTTATCCGCCTCACTTGGAAGCTCAAGAAATAGGATTTTCTCCTCAAAGCCCTTTTTAAAGACAATCACTATGTTGGTGGTGGTCATGTTGTGTGAATGATGCTAAAGAATTTTTCTCTGCTGTTTTTTGGGATTAGAGATGCGTGAGACAAAGATCTGGTGGTCTTGAAACACATCAATATGTTGAAATGCAGCTTTCTCAAGTAGGGTTGCAATTTTGGGAACATTCATTTGGGAAGGAGATCACTGCTCCGGAGCGAGAAAGAGACAGATGCATTCACTTGCCTCAGAACAACATGCTGCCTAGAGAGTTAGGACACTTGTTATTTTTGTGGTTTTTTACATATTTAAAACAACAACAAAAAAAAAGTTCATCCCAAAACCACGATGACACTCCTCTCCTCCCATTGCAGCCTCAAAATGTTACACATTTTCCAGTTTCACAGATGTCAAAATAGCTTCCTGGCTACTTCTCTCATCAGCGTATGTTATTAATTTATTTGCCCTTCTAACCCAGGGATTTTTCCTTTTGTTGGATAACACAAGTCATCTGGTCCTTGAAGAGTAAAGCATAAAGACCTTCAGTCTTGAGTACAGGGAAAGTCCAGGGCAGGGTGGGAGGTAGGTGTGATTGGATGTCCTGTGCCACTGCTTTGAACTCAGTGCAAGCACAGTGTCCAGTCTAAAGCTGCCAACTCAGACTGTAAACCAGAGTTTATTTCTCGATCCCTTCTTTCCTGTCAAAGCTTCCTTATTGTCCTTGCCTTCTGTTTGTGCATTCATCTATTGGATATATAATTACCTTGCTTTTCTCCCTTACATGTCAGTTTTCTATTTGCTTCCTAAGATCCTTCTGAATCTGTGATCCTAGATGATCCTTCTTAGCAAGTTTTTGCCACTTTTTCCCACAGATTTCATCATATCCTAATGTCGCAGGTCAGAAAGGCTGGGTATGTCTGGGCTGCTCTCCAGCATGTCCCAGTGACTGAAAAATGTGTTGCCTCTGTGCGTTGCTTCATCCAGCTAGGGTTCCCAACCCTTCTCTCACTGTCCTGTGGGTCAGTACTCCAGATCCTTGATGAGGGATGAGACCATCTCCCTCATCCCAGCTTTTATTTCTCTTCTTTCTCAGGACTTGCTCAGGATCCAGTACTGCAGCTTCTGGACTGGGTCCCTTCTTCCCCCTCCCTGTCCAAGCATCTCTGCTCATCCCCCGTTCGACACAGTAAAGGCAGGAATTGTTTTGCTTCACAAAAAGCCGAAGGGTTTATATTCATCTGATGGCTTTTCCTTTTCTCCCTGGCTTTAATTTGCAGCGAGTATTTTTGCAAAAGTGCTCATCCCCAAGCTAACAATAAACCTGTCTGCGTGTGTGTGCGTGCGAGAGTGCGAAGAGGGAGGGAGAGAGAAAGCAGTACAACAGTCTGGCAATGTGAGGCGGCATTGGAGAGCTGCTAGACCAGGGAAGCTGGCGGAGAGACGCAAACCCCTTACTCCGGGCTCAGTGTGATCCCATTGGTTCCTGAGCTGCTGTTTAAAAGCAGAGAAGAGCTTGGAGGATTGAACTGCGCAGCCAGATGCAGACTCTCAGCCAAGTTGTCAGCGCGCTGGGAAGACGAGCGGCTCGCACACACGAGATTGCAGGGTGTCCGCAGCTTGATGCTCGTTTGTTTCCAGAAAGGAAGAAAGGAGAGGGGGCAGAAAGAAAAAAACCAGAAAAGGGGAAGGAGCCTGATCCAGTCCAGCAGTTCTGGGGGCAATAATGGATGTGACTATATCTCAGCTCATCCTAGAAGAATTTGATGTCAACTGCAGCCTCCTGGATCGCTTACAAGAGACTTTTTTAGAGAGTTCCTCTATTCCTTTCCTGGGCTTTGATGGTAGGAAACATTACCTAGTGCAGGGCTTGGAAAAGCTGTATAAATGCTAAGATTCAGTTTGCTTTGTGATGCGAAATGTGTCGCTTTTGTGCTTTTTCAACTGCTTTTTCCCTTTCTATCTCCTTTTTTTAATGCAAAAGGTCCGTACTGCAATTCCACAACTGATCAGATTGGGACCTGCTGGCCCAGAACCTCTGCGGGGGAATTAGTAGAGAGACCCTGCCCGGAGTTCTTCAATGGGATCAAATACAACACGACGAGTAAGTACAAACTCCTTTCCTTCTCCCACAGATCTGCCTTTGAGAAGGTGCCTGGGGAGACCCAAAATATATTTTCCATTTAAAAAAAAAA
>NW_010285846.1:0-2638 GCF_000690775.1 Eurypyga helias
TGTGATGCTGAGTTGTCAGCTGGGCCTGAACCACAACACAAGTCAAATTAAGGAGAAAACTGTCTTGGTCTCCAATATATCCTAAGCAATTACTTAAGGTTACTTATGACTTTGCTTCTGGAATAGTCTCAGTCCCGCAGAATGGACAAAAGATTTTGAACACCGGCAAACTCATTAAATCATGCTCTCACGTAAAATGCTCCTCAGCGTCCCAGCTAGTGAGTTTGATTACACACAACAACAAGCAGAGGAACAAGACAACATGAAGATACACATTTTCTAACAGCTGTCACGTTGCTGCAGTAGTGTACAACATCTGCTGGTTTTTCCCTCAGCTTTTGCACTCCCTTTGCATTTACCCCTTGGGCTCATTCGCAGCTGACCCCCATAACACAGTCCTTACACTCTACAATTTCGTGACAAACTACCACTGATTTAACAGTCATGCTCAGTGCCTTAAAAACCAATGAATGCATAGGAAAAAACCAGGAAGACAGTGTGGTTGATCTTGATAACGTCAGGTCAGGTTTTTATCGCAACTTTCTAATTTACCACGGTATTTTATCACTATTGATATCAGCCATTGCCTGTCGCTTTCACATCCAGCAGCTTTTGTCCTTTTGCCAGCAACTTGTCACTGGAAGGGGTTTCTTTGGGAGAACTGGAAATAACAGCTACACGGCATACAGTGCGCTTCTACTACACGTGGCTGTGCTAAACACATCTGTCGGGCTTCCGAGGAAACAGCGCAACTGAATGATTTCGCAGTTGCGGCGCTGTAACCAAGGGCAAACTGATCCAAAGGCAAACGCCGCTAAGTAGACGTGCTTGTGCCAAAACTGCAAACTGATATTCTGACTCAACTGTAAGCCCAAACCCTTTCCAATAAAGACCTGTTTCCTCACAGTAAATAGTCCCCATGGCAAAAATATTACTATACACTTTTTCACACTGTTAATATTTTTAAGTGTTAAAGGCAGAAGCCCTGCTAGACCCATGGCAGCCTGACTTCCACTTACACATTTTATGATGGCTTTTTCATGTCTGTCAGAGAAATTCTTAGTATTTGGGGATTATTAAAGTTTGACTGTTTACCTGAATTCAGGGAAACTATGAGAGAATTCTCTTCCCTTATGGCTTTTGTTCTTTTTCCATCTGTGTCCTTTTTTATTTCACCAACACGTTTGTCGCTCTACTTCTGTTGTCTTCTGTCTTTCAACATGACGCTAGCTGTCTAAACACTCCTGCCTTCACTAAGAGCAGAATCAAGAAATATCACTCCTTGTTCCTCTCTGGAAAAACGGATCCTGAAACTATGCTGTTGGGAAACAAACCCACTTTTGCTGCCATTATCACCTCTGCATCCTGCTTTCAGGAATTTGGGAATCTGTGCATAGATGGGAAGGCAACACAGAAACAGAGCATCCTTGGGGGGTGGGCTGGATTTTTCCTTCTCTGTACAACAGCGGGATCCGTTCCCATCACCCTGGTGGAGCACCGGCTGCCCAGTCCTTTACACAACATGCCAACTCCACTGCAGGCACATGCACCCACTTCACAGGCAAACGGGAAACACAAAAGCCATGGGCTCTTCCTCCCAGGAGCTCAGCTGAATCTCTTTTTAAAAGGTTTTAACTGAGTTTCATTCCCAGTGTGTCCCTTCACATCTGAAAGTGATTAGACAAGATTTACAGGCAAATTCAATTATTTCCTATTTGTGAAATGCAATACTGTTACAACAAAGTGATTACACAGATTTCACTTCTTGATCTTTAATTCCTTAAGAAAATTAATATCAGAATTAGACGATTAGAGCGCTGGGTTTCAGCAAAGAACGTATTTTCCATATGCAGCATTAGCTTTCACAAGCAAATTCAACATTTTGGAGTCGGGGAACAGGGCTTACTATGGTAGATTATACAGAATTATGCAAAGAAAGGAACACAAGGATGAAATAAGGGAAAATTCAATTTAGTTCTCAGAACGTTTTCTGGAATATGCTCCTCTCTTCCTTAAAAGAGAGAGAGAAATTATTTCAAAGTAACTGCACGCAGTGACGATGCACACCGCTCGGAACGCGTGTGGGTGTACGTTCTGTGGAGGCAGCTGAAAAGAGAGCATCGTTCCTACCGGAGCTAACAGTGTCACGCTCATCATCTTTGCACCGAGCAGTGGGAGGAAAGCCATGCAAATCCTTTCTTTTGTTTCAGTGGGCAAGCAGGGTCTTCCAGATATCACTGACACGTGAGAATCAAACTGGCTGGACTGTGGCCCCATACGTGTCCTAATCCCACACACTGGTGTCCACACACTTTCCAACACGGCACATTCAAAAAGGCTGCACGTACACTGCAGTTTTCACCTACCCAGAGCATCTCACTCATGTACTAGACATCATGCAAAAATGCTGCTGACGCTCACAGAAACAGCTCTTTTGGCAAGGGACACCGGAGCAGAGCCTGAAGAACCTACTGGGAAACCGCACTGCGTGCGAGCCTCAGTGTTACGCTGCGGAATACTGAAGGGTTACTGCGTTCATCTGTGCTTTCTGCACTGCTTTCTACCAAGGCCCAAAAATAAAACGCTCCTACTGCATCCTCGTTACATAAGTACTATATATATACACACACACACAGAG
>NW_010285847.1:0-2634 GCF_000690775.1 Eurypyga helias
AACTAGTGGGATTTTATTCTCATATCAAATTCAAAAATTTCAATTAATTTGCCTGCTTTTTCAATAATTTTTCATGTATAAGACTGTATTTAATGAAAATAATTTTAATGCTTTTACAATTACTTTTAGTATTCATATTTCTACATATTTGCTCTCAAGCATTTTTGATGCATACTATAATTGCACAAATGTACTGATATTTTTCTTAATCCTATTTAGATGATTGAGTAATGTTCTACTGAAAGAGCTTCTGTTCAGGCCAAAAATCTATCAAGATTTTCACCAACATGTATGTTAGACCTAATATTTAACATAGATAACATAGGTGTGAAAAAAAGGTAAGGTGCCTAAGTCTGGATGTGTTAAAAAGAGCCAATTAATTCTTGAAAATAACTTCCCCTTCCAGGCAAACCCCCAAATTCAGTATTACTTTTGAAAATTTTGGCTAAGCAGTAGAGAGTGTTTGACATTTATTCATTTATTATATTGCACCATCTTAAAAATAGTAATTTTAATATGTAACTTATTTCCCAAATACAGAGGAGCCAATACTTAATCCTCTACCACACTGCTCCCCCCACTGGGTAATCATCTTCACTACAGATTATTACATACCAAGCCACAATAAAATAGGTGCCAATGAAAGAATGATGTCCCATTCCACCTTTTGTATAACAAAATCCTCCTTGCAGTGCACCTGGCAAAGCTGATTTATTACTAACATTACAGCTGAAAAAGTGTGGCTTTATTTGGGGCAGGAAGGAAAGGGGGAAGAAAAGATAAGGAAAGGGTAATAGTTTTGTGTTAATATATTTGTTAATGAGAATGCATTAACTTTGTGTGGGCAGTATAGTCACTAAAATCTAACTGAGTAGATGAATATAAATTTTTATGTAGTGGCTATTCTTTATATCATTTGGGCTACTTTCTGCTTTATTAGTTTTGTAAGGTGAATGCGATTGATTTTTTTAAAGGTAAGCACCAGCATGGGTTTTTACAGTAACGTGCCATATTCTGTTCTTTCTGGCAAGTTACTTTTGAGTCTCTACCCTTTTCCACCTAGCATTCTGTCTCTTGTTTAATATTTTCAAATATACATGCTAACAGGAACACATGACTTGACAAAAACTTCTAACATATGGTCTGTCAACTCTTGACATCCTAATTCCACTTTAGGCCTATTGTAAGCTTAATAGGTCAAACAGAGGTAAAGGTTTTCCAACAACAAGTTCAACCAACGGCAAGTAAACAGGGAATAGGGCCGATCAACATATCAAACAACTGAACATTGAAGAGGTCAAAATGGTCTGATTTACAGTACTGTCATGTTGTGCGGGACACGTGAGGCATTTTAATGCCCATTTCACATTCTACAATGATGACGTCTATAATGAATAGGAACTGACATATTATGAATTCATTCTTGTGATGATAATTGTAATGAGAATACTGAATGGTACAACAAATCTAATTCATCTTCATGACAATTTAAAAACTGTAATCTGATTGCAATCCTGAGGTATTTTTCAGACACTTCCTACAAGGAACCTAAATAAGATTAAGCAGCAAAAAATTGTATTTCCCAGATACATTAAACCCATAGCCATTGGAAAGTTGTGTGATCTGTGTATATCTTATACAAAAAGCTTTTCTTTAATTATATGGAAACTTTGATTTTCGTTTTACTTCAGCATAGTATGTTATAATTTATTAAGAGAACTTCAAAAGTCTTCAACTCTAAATCATACATTAACAGAGGATAAAGAGGAGGATTGGAAAAACTTGAGCAATTCCAATTATAAACAGATGTTCTGTATGTAAGATAATAGGACATAGTGATGTATTGCATTTAATAAACCTTAGTGTTTAGAAAAGCAAACTCTCCACGACAAAAAACAATACTTATTTTGCAGATTTCAGAAAATTTTGTTAGGAGTAAGGGGGGACACAGGCTTTGTTCCAGTGACAGACACAGCAGCACACTTCCTGCAAATTCAAAGGCAACTGTTTCCCCACAGTTTTTCTAGAAACAGGAAAGACAGTATTTCCTTGTACCAAGTTTCCACAGTTTCTACCAGAAATTTAAGCCCCCTCCCACCACCCCAGCCAAGCACCCTCCCATCTGATTTCAGTGCTTATAATTAAATATTGGCTCCACAGCAGCGTCTTGCAAAAAGTAGACTGAGTGACCCTGTTGGACCAGGACCTCACCATTTCTTACTAGTAGGTTGTGTCACCCCCGCTGTCTACCACTGATGACACTCATACAACACACCAGGTCTAAACTTCCTCAAACCAATCTCAAAAATCTGAATTTAAGTCCAAGGGCCACTTCTCTCTCTTTGCTTCACCATAACTTCAGTGTTATTTTCTGCTCTAATTCTATCCTTTTCTTACCGTCTGGACAATTAAATGAAGTCTGGGTTACAGTGTTGCTCCTAACCCAGGCTTGAATTCATGGACAGGAGGGCTCATTTAATGGATCATCGCTTGCTAATTTTATATAGGATTGCTTGGCTTGCAAAACAGTCCTGTATGTATCTTGTTACACAGATGATGTTCTTGTCACCGTGCTGCTGTATCAACGGAAATGTATGTTTCTGCTTAAGATTTACTTTGGGGATGATTTTTTTT
>NW_010285848.1:0-2661 GCF_000690775.1 Eurypyga helias
GAGACAAGGATGTCGTGCGGGAAATCCACCACTCGCTTTACACCTTCCCACCGCTACTGGGAGAGATGTAAACAACGGATCAGCAGGCAGAAGGCACAGCACCAACATCCAAGCCTCTTGCGACGGCAGTAAGCTCCAGAGCCGACTCATCCGACGCCTTCAGCTCTTCTTTTTATTCTGCCTATACTCTATTATTTTAAGGGTCTCAAAGTGTAAATCTGTGTTGTCAGAAAACTTATATAGTTTCCCAACACTCCTTATTGTCCCTTTTCCCCAGAATTCCCTGATACCAGCAATCAATACTGTCCTAAATTCCCCTTAATGATCAATACTCCAGCTATGCTGGGGGGTGGGGAAGTTAAGGGCAGGAAGGGAGACAATTTAAGAACAAATTTTTTCCTCTTCCCAGTTACCGTATCTACAGACACAGAAACGGCCGAAGATGTTACACAAAACATGAAGGCAGGCATTGTCCAGATGCAGCAGGGACAAACAAGATACCAGCAGATCTACAAAGGAGTATTATAAGCCACAAAAAACAATCAGCAGCTCGTTTCAGCAAACGCTCAGCAATTTTAGAGACACAGGAGAGTGGGATTTCACACACGACGCATATGCTGAACGTACTGGAGCCCTTCATGTGAAACTGTTAAGGTAAGGCTGCAGCATGCATGCTAAAGATTAAAAAACAAAAACAAAAAGGAAAGAAAAGAAACATGGAGAACCATCCATAACAGAATACAAACCGGGGGTGAAATCACTTAGCTGGCCAAATTGCAGCTACATTCGTTTTTAAAGCTAGGTCAGAAAACACCTGGAAGATAACCACACAGAAGCACAGCAAACCCAACGCAGGCTCAGCAGTAACTGAAAAGTTTCTATGGCGAGCGTTTTTAGTCTTAGATTTTGGCCCAGGATATTGACAGCTGATCAGCTCCAAGAGGCAAACCTGTATTTCGAATTTCCTTTTCACAGTTATCAACAGATTACTCTGAGCACTGAAGAAATTGGGCAAACACGCCACCCTTGTACAAAAATCAGACGTGACCTGTAGCGATTACTCACGATACGTACTTCTTTGCACTTGAGCTTTAAAAACGGTAACATACAGATAAGAACAGAAAATATTTGATCTTCCAACAGGAGGCTGAGCAGGGATCCTGCAGAGCAGCTTCCCACCATCGTACGCAGGGCTCGGACCACTTGCACTGCTCGGCTCTGTTAATGACTCCCACAAGACAGGATTCCATGCACCGTATCAGTACGCAGGATTCCTGATCAATCACATCTATAACGGATAGTTGACAGCTTTATTCACAGAAAACACATAATAAAAACTCCCCTCCTACAACTTAGCATTGCTTCATCAAAATGTAACAGTCTCTTCCTCTATTACAAAGTGAACAAAACCGGTTCCTTAGTTTAAATGGCATAATCATACCCATTTTTTAAAGCCGATTTACTTTTTTTTCATATGCTAAAAGTCAGTGTCACCAGATGTTTTTTTGTTGCTGTTTCAGAAAAGCTGCACTCTGCACAGATGTAATTTAACATTTATTTACCACTGGGATAGGACACTCAGGTATTGGGCCTGCAGAACATTTCCATTCATTTTCAGTTTTCCAAACAGTTCTCCGGACTTTCAAACACTTGCAATACAAACAGCGTGCACATGAATGGGGCAGAGGGGAAACCTGCAGTTTTATACAAAGTTTAAACCCAAAATTAACTGTTCAAGTTTCCTCCAATGGTTTGGAGGGAGGCATTTTATATAACCTTATATAAATCAATGCACAACACATTCACGTTTCTGAGAAAACAAAGGAAAAATAAGAAGTATCTCTGGATCCTCAGAAGCTTTTTCTTTTTAAATACTATGTTAATACTTATAGACACTCTGTTTCCATGATAAGAGTTCTTTTCCAAAGGTCTTCACCTGTGCCATGACAACAAATTCCAGACCAAACCATCCTTTGTGAAGCCTCAGCCCAGGGGCCACCTTTGTTCACACCTGCAAAGGAGAATTTAAAACAGAGCTAAAATAAAACTGACCCTAATCCAGGAGTCCTAAACGCTTTGTAAAGTTTACATTCTAAAACTACTGCAGTAACTTTATTATGTTGAAAACTGTGCCACGGAACAATAAAATGACTCATCCATGACACAGACCAAACTGAAATCCAGCAGTTCTAACAGCTAAGTCATAACGACGCCCTAAACCATCCCAAAAATACCAGCCTGTTGCAGAATACTAGCGGTCCCGTATTGTAAGTTACACTTTTTACCTTAAGCTGGATCCAGCATGACCTTGCTCCCAGCTCGCTCACTCTCAACAGAACTTGCGCTCAGTTGTCAACTGCATTCATTACAGTTTAGCCGCGGACAGGGCGGGTAAATCTTTTATCTCCATCCTGCGCTGCAAAACATTTTGACACGACAGTTTTCTAGCGATTCTCATCTTTTCGTCGATACTGAACATCAGGTGTTCCAAACAACTCTCAGGGCGTTTCACAGCCACCTGAGGCGAAGGCCAAGGGTAACAACTCCACCGAAACGCCAGCGACCGCGCGGGGGGACGAGGGGGCGTCGAGCTAAGCCAAGGAAGCACCTCACCGCCACCGCACCCAAGGGAAACCGGCCCCAAAGCGGTGGTGAGCGAGG
>NW_010285849.1:0-2656 GCF_000690775.1 Eurypyga helias
TGCTTCTGCAGGCACATTTATCAAACCCTGGCCTAACCGTCTGTATGAGTGAAGTACAATACTAATCTCTAAGAGCTCATGGCACTTTCCAGTTCCATTAATACTGTCTAGGCACATGCTACTGTCACACCTTAACTTTAATAACCTAAAGAGGTTAATTCATGAATGCCTGCCCATTTCAAAACTTTCAGCAAACAAATTATAAATACTTTATTTATTTATTTAAAACACTTTGCCCTCCCAGGCAGACAGCGTACACTCACCACGTGTTCCCAATTCACAACTATGTGAAGAACAAGAGCCAGAGACTAAACGCAGTATAAGGATTATCAGAAAATTCACAGACAGTACAGGGAGCTAATGTCGCTCACCCTCTCCCTGCCGCAGCTCCTCTGAGCATCCCTGCCAAACCGTGGGAACTCTGGGGGCAGGAGGTCTGATTCTCCCGGTCCCACCTTCAGCAGAGAACACTAAAATACCGGGTTCTCTTTGCCAGCAGGGCAGCCAGATGGGGAGAGAGGGGGAGACAGGCTGCCTTCCTGGCTGCAGCTGTGAGAGGGTCACCCCCCTGTGCTGGAAGAGGCCGTAGTCATTCCCATCCCACTGAGCAGACAGTTCAGCTGAAAAGTATTAATCTGGGCCCTGTAAGCTTATTAAGTAATGAACTTTACCCTTAGGCTGAAAAAAGAGGCGGAGGCAAAGTTGCACAAGCTTATCAGTGCCCACTTTGCTGCAGAACATGCTCTTGCAAGAGCAGTGTATGAAAACTACTACTACTTATATCTGTAACGCTTCCAAGTTGCTGCAGATCTCTAGGACAAGATTAATGTGTAACACTTACACACCTGCATAAAAACACAATACCCTTATTTTCTGCGCAGCTTTTCCTCCTATGTTGGAGGACCCTCAGCTGCATCCACACTTCTAAAAAATGTTTCTAAAGCTGAAGTTCCTGAAACAGGAGTAAAGAGGAATAAATATATTGTGTAAAGGCTCCATATCCTGCACTTGGGCATCAGTTTAATATGCAGCAGTAAGGCATATGGGTGGAAAGTGAAAGCAGAGGGAGCATAACATCTATGAGCACAAACTCAAGTGATCCCGCATTCTTCACTGAAGTTACGAAAGTTCAAGCAGATGACTTTTTACTGACGATATAATAATATTTTCCTTGAAACAATTACAAGTCATCATCACAGGAACATACACAGTACTCACTCACTCAAACAGTTCCAGCAAAAGTAACAAACCCAAATCAAAGACTTCCAACATGACTAAGTCTGCTTGGATCTGTTTCAGTAACGGGTCCGGAGTCATTCTCTCCCTACTACTCACCAGTAGTCAGGCACGAAAACATTTTTCTGTTAACATAATTGATGAACACATGCTGCCCCACTCACTTCCCAGTCTCTTGACCCTTCTTCCTTGCTGACAGCAGTACCCTTCTTCCAAGGAGCACTTTGCACTTCCACACGATGCAGTACACTGGCAGCTCCCAAAGACTTTGAGGTTTCTTCAAGCAACAAAGTGACTGTCCACAGCACGTGCATGGGAGCACACAGCATCACTTGGGAGAATATCTTCACTATCAGCTGTTCTATCTCAGCAGTTTCAGCGTAGGAGATACACACCATGCTCCAGTTTGGATTATTTCTACTTTTTCAGCATAAACTGTTCTGAGGCTTTACAACTCAAACACCAGTTTCACCCAGTAAATAACTGACAGCCACGGGCTGGAAGGAGTTAAGGTTTACCCTTCACTAAGTACTGCATTTTCTTATAAATAGTATAAGTGATACGAGCAGCCAGCCAAATTGATTTTGTGCTCCTATTTTTAAATACTTCAGTTTGAAAAATGCTTGATAAACATTTAAGCAACATGATCTCCGACAGGATGCTGGCATTCTGAACATCACAATACAAGCATTCTGCCGTAATTAAAATACTTTGAGAGAGACTACAGTATACTCAGTAACTTTTTCCACACAGAGTATTACTTGAAAAGCATGAATTCTGTGAACAAGGTATGGTCTACAACAGTTGGAATACCTGAAATAAATAATTAGTGTACCCTATACTTCCCATGTAAAGTCTCCCAAACTTCTACTCAATAAAGCAAAGAGCGTAGGGACAAAAAAATCAGAATATCAGATTAATTTTTAATCCGCACACTTCCCCCCCCACCCCCGTACGGAAATGAAAAATGAATGAGATGGATCGTGATTGCTTTCAGTAAGTATGTCAGAAATCCTCCAAACAACGGGACACGGCTAAGAGTTACCATACGTTTAGACATCAAAGACCTTCCTAACACTGCCACATGCTTATACAGCCGCACACTGTGCATCAGTTTTACGCATCAGCATACCGGGAACTGCAAGACCACAAGTATCAAAGGTACTTGAATTCCACGTTACGAAACTTTCTACGCAAACAAAAAATTCACTCAAAATTCTAAGTATCTGTGACTGGAACCAGAGAATTTAAGCGGAACCCTCACCGTGCGCCTGGGCACTTTTCAGCCTCAAGTATCACCTCACACCTCCCGTCAACTCTCTCACGCAGCAGCGACTCACCCGACTACCCGTAACTCCCAGAGACTTCCCAACAAATGGAAAGTCTCGGGTTTGGCCGCCGCCGTCGTCCCCCCACGCCT
>NW_010285850.1:0-2699 GCF_000690775.1 Eurypyga helias
CATGTGTGCACAGGCCTCCAGCTCCCAGGGTCCTGTCCTGGGAGAGTGTTGGGGTTGTGCAGGGATCACAGGAGCAGATGGCTGCCCCTTTGGTGTCTCCTCCTGCCTCCCTCACCCCTTCCAGCCCTACAGCAAGGCCATGACAGGCAAGGGCTGGGACAGTCTCACAAGCCACTCTAGTTTGTACCACTGTAGGCTACACGCCATAAGAACAAGGCATGTTTTAGGTGAGGGAGTGCTGTGGAAGGGAAGGGCATACCCTTGCTCTTTGCAGAGCGCAAGCTGAGCTCCCAAGTTGAACACCTGAGTTGCTAACTTACAGTGCACTCCCTTCCAGCCACACATTGCTTGTGCCCTGACCCAGCTGCAGGAGGGCTTCTACAAGTATCTCACTGACTTCAGTGGGAGACATGGATCATGGGAGAAGCATATTTGGCCTATTCAACATTTACATGTTCCCCTAAATTGTGTAAAACAGCACACAGTAACTTTTTAAAGGATATACTGCAAGCAATGTTGGGATGCTTGTGACTCATGAACAAATACATATGGCCCGATACACAGGACCATGCATGCAGTGGAAATCCTTTCCCTGACCCCTTGCAAAGCCAATACAGGGAATCAAGAGGACGCTACAGCTCATCCACAAACAGGCAAGCTGGAAGCCAGATTTGACTGTCAGCGGGCACAACAGTCAGCACAACCCTACAACAGTGCCAAACAGGGACAGAATGTGTAACAAAAGCCAGGGAACCATAAAGAAAATGATCTTGCATCAGTTCAGACAATGAAAAAGCTTTCTCAAGAACGGGTGGAAGAGCAACGTAAAGCCCAGCTCTTCTTCCAAGCTCCTGGCAGTATCTGCAGAACCTCTACACTTCTTCATCAAGGAAGAACCGAGGAGAGGAGGTGGCCAGACCACAGACAGAAAAAAAGCAAGGCAGGAACAAGTGGTGGCTCCCTTCTCCTTCCAGCCTCAGAGACTAGAAAACAGTCCTGCCCTTCCCAGATGATTTATTGAGACAAAACATCACCTCGGAAATTCTTTTATTTGCAGAAGCTGCCAACCACAACCCCCTTGTAAGCAAGCCAGTGTAACTTTCAGCAGTGTCTTCACATTCTGCAGTTAATCCTGATTGTGGGGCTTATTCATAAGAAGGACAAATAGGTGGGGATTGTGGATGCTAATCCTGGGTGACAATGGCTGCTTAAACTTCAGAGCAATAGAAGAGATTGGAGTATACTATCTTTTGGCTCTGTCACTGTCGTGCCACGTGACCTCAGCCAAATCACTTCCCCCAAGCTTTCCATCCTTCTGTCTCACCCATGACTGACCAACATCTGCCTTAGAACAAAACCAGTAATTATGGAAACACCACACAAATCCTGGTAGAAGTTTTAACACAGCATCCTCCTTCAGCCTTGATCTTAAAAACAAAGCCAGCTCTAGGGGGCATAAAACTGCATTTTGCATTTCTGTGTCACTGCTAACAACAGAATTCAGAGGTCCATTCTTGGCATAAGGCAAGAAGGCACCTACTGGGAACCGGAGTGGAAATCAAGAAATCAGGAGCCTCTGCTCTGTCACCTGAGGTTGTGTGACTGTAGGCAAGTCAGGCAACACGTCCCTGCCTCAGTTCCCCCAGCTGTAAAATGGGGTTGCCTCTACTCTCCCACCTTGCAATGTTTCTGTCCACGAGCTGACTCCTCACAACTACTGCTGTGGCTGTGCTGCTCAAGGTGTCTTTGTTTCATTCCTAAAACCAGCTAAGCATATTTTCCAGCACAAGAAAAAAATGAATCTATGATACCCTGCCTTGACTTACTTTGATTCTAGCACAGAAAATACAAGAGACATCTATATCTGTCCCTACTTGATAGACAAACTTAATTAACCTTTGCTATTCCATTCCAACCTATTCTTTTAGACAAAAGCAGTGACCCATAAACAATATGTTACCATCAGAATCTCAACTGTGGTGACACCTAGAGATATAGCCCTATCAGCAGTATCGGAAAATAAACCGCTTAGATTAGCTCCTCCAAGAAATATGGATTGCATTCATGTCACACATGAGTTGTCAGAAACATTAGGATACTTTTAGCATAAATCTGTAGTGTGAAGGGTACGTTATGAATGCAGTATATAATGTACTGCTTACGTGTAAAATTGGGATTGTGTCGGGTGACTTGCACAACGTGTATATATTTACACAGGCACACATGTATTTACACATTTTACACCTATTTCTGGAGAGTTAGGCCACACATTTATGTAAGAAGGCCAGGCTTATTAGAGAAAAAAACTATGCCAGAAACTCGAAACAGGTTGTGGAAGTTGAAAACAGCAGTCTTTTTTACTAGCAAGCAGCAATTCTTACTAGTTCAAACTGCTAGCTGCCCTGTCCCAGACACACTTTTCTGGAGTTAGTAAAAGACAGTTTTATATGTTTGCTACTTTTTAAGAAATCCTTAAAAACCAGTTTCTTACCCCAGCAATACTGAATATTTCACTTCCAAATGCTAAATGTAATTCCTGAATGTAAATGTAATGAGTTAAAATTTCTCAGGCTGACTCTCACTGTTACTTATTTCAGGTTTTTGCTCTAAATGGGTTTAAGGAAAAAACAAAGAAGTTGAGGTTTTGGAAGTGAGAATACTGGTTCCCCAAGCCACATAAAATAAAATAAAATAATAAA
>NW_010285851.1:0-2619 GCF_000690775.1 Eurypyga helias
TTTTTAATTTTTAATGTATTATTCTCTCAATTTTTGTAGGATCCCCCAAAGAAATGTGTGACCTCACAATGTTTTACTGAGTCACTTCTCCGAGCAGAAGAACCACTTTACATCTGCTTCTGGCATTTATTTTTCTCAGTCTTACTGACCAGGTTTGTCTTGTTTATAAGCAAAGAAAAGCTTTTTCTCTTACCTGTGGCCCTGCAAATTGAACCCGAGATTTGAAAAATTAAGCTATACTCCTTCATTCTAATTGGTTGTCTGCAGATGGGGCTCCCTGCAGCTCCTTACAGTACATACTGCTCTCCAAGCAGTGCTTCGGCAATGGGGCCTCTGATAACCAACCCCTTGATGTGTAGAAAGCCAAGGAGAATCATTTTTGCTCTCCAGCCACCATTTGTTCCTGCTCTTTGTACTGCAGAATTCAAGCATCTGTATTTAGCATCTCTCACAAAAGCGGATCTGCCAGCTATGAAGGTGCTACATTTGTACCTTCCTCAGGATGCTCACGCAGTCTACTTCTAAAGTTCAAAACTAGACCTCTTGTTCCTGTGGTAAAGAAATACACATCACTGAAGAATTCTGACTTGAGCTTGCATTCCAGGTCTCCTCTCCCTGCCACACTCAGACAACATTTCAACTGTGCTCACGATGTGACAATGCACCTTGGAATTTATTTTAATCCAGTCAGATGTCTCAAATAGTCAGTGATTATTTTATATGCTTATATTTGCTGAAATAGCCACGCACATTGGGAAGAGAATCTAACATTTGACTGTGTAAAGCAGTATTTTCAAGGTGCGCTTTCCCCTCCCCCTCTGATTCAAAATAGAGGTTACTACCATGAGCCTCTATGAACCTTATTTCATAGTGAATGCAAAAAACTAGGTTAAAGCATTATTAAGCTTGTACAGATAGCCACACAAATACACCATGAAAGAGAGCGCTGGACACAAAAAAAAAGTCTATTCTTTTTCCTTCTCTGTTCTGCTGCCATGTTCTGTATGTGAAAGCACAATCCTTTTAAACAAACTAAAAGTTATTTAATACAAGTTAATTATGAACCTGAAGAATACCATAAAGATCATTGAAAAGGGCAGAACCGGACTATGCATTCACCCGTTAGCACCTTGTAATCCATGCAGAGAAAAGCTCATTACACGTTGGTATAACATAGTGGTTTTTCAATATAGCGGGCACAAAAAACAGAACGAAGGGAAAATGGGTGCCTCCATATTCCAGATATAAGTTGGCCAGCTATTTTGTAAAAACATCTTTAGCAATGTAAACAAATCTCTTAAGAATTTAACTAAAGCAGCACAGAGTTCCTACATGTACTGGATCCCATTCCAAGATCAGGAAGCATTACAGATTTTCCCACAACAGTTTAAGAAATCCTCCTTTGGATTTTCAGCCCTGGACAGCAATCCCAACTTTCCCATCCTCCCAGACTGAGCACAATTAACAAGAGATTGTAACTGAAACCCATCTGAAGCTTTGGTCAATGCTGGACTGTTTTCACTAGTTAAAGCATTCCTCAGAGTAAGAGCCTCTATGCCAGAGGCTGGCATAGGTTAAAGGTGAACACTAAATAAGCCTCCATAATTTCAAGTTTAGCATGTTATTTCTTTCCTATAGGTAACAGGTCAGAAATCCCTTTCCCCTCAGACATCATCAATAAAACAGAACTGCGTTACCTAGTAATTCCTGCAGCAAGACTTCTCACTGCTGTCTCTGCTTAGGAAGCAATAGGGCTTAACCCACATTAATTAACAGCAGCAGGAGTCACTCACAGTAAAGACAATACTGAGATGCTTCAAAGGAAGACTGAAACCTTTGGGTGTATCTCATGAGGGGCTCACACACAGCAACTCTGCTCTGAGATCTCACATGGAGCGCATCCTGGCTCAGGCATCCTAAGCAATGGCAAAGCAAGTCTGGGATACAGCCTGTGTTAAGGATGCTACTGCTCTTGACAGAATCTCGGTGTTTTATTAAAGTGGAGGAAACAACTTTGATGTTATACTTGCCCTTAGCTTTTTCATACTAACAGCAGGTCAAGAAAGAAACCTTGCTTCAGGAACACACTGTATAAATGCTGTAGGAAGCAAGGCAACATGTAGAAATGGGATGCAGCTTGTTGTCTCCACACTTTAGCAACAACTCATCCTCTTGAAGTGTGGAATGTAAATGCAATTAGTACTCTTCCTCCCTTCCTCAGGAGGAGTATCTCTGCCTTTTTCCAGATTCACTGAGATATTTTTAAGCTCTAGCTATGCAGCATATCCCATTATTTATCCATCTGAGCCTTGCTTGGCCAGGAAATAAATGGTCTCCATGATAAACAGCTTCATAATGCAAAATCTAGAAGCCACAAGGCAGGTCTGAATTACCCTCTGATGGAGTTAACGCACTGCAGGTCCCACAGGGAGTGTCAGCCCTGCTGGAAGACAGCTGTGATCTCCTTTCCCTGTCACCGGGCAGGATATTTAATCCTGTACTGTGAGAATCTGAGGGGACCTTGCCAGCTAGTTAGATTATGAACTCCCACCATACTAGGGAAAGGTTATTTACTTTGCTGTGTAGCTTTGCATTCACACCTACTCCTCTCTCTCTCTC
>NW_010285852.1:0-2664 GCF_000690775.1 Eurypyga helias
TCTGAATTTGAGGGAGCTAGGCTTGGAATTTAGGATGTGCTATATAAAAGAAATCGAGAGATTTTGGCATCTCAGATTAGGTACTTAAAAGTAATAGATGTTTTCATTATAACATCTCTGCTTCAGATCCTTCTCTTTAGAGAAACAGGCCTGATATGACCCCAGACCATTCCAGTGGGGTAAGTAGGTGAGATATGTTTTTGTTTGGGAGGCATGGCTGCGAAGAACATCTTGGAAAGCTGGAAGCTGCAAATCCTGAGAGGCTCTAAGTAAAGGTTCAGTAAATAAAAGAAGCAACAATGCACCAAACTCTTGAAACAAGTTCGTGGAAAGCAATGAGCAGTTGTGTCCTGCAGTCTTGGGTGAGGCAGGAACATAGGGAAATCCAAGGGTGGGGTTGTGTCCAATTGTGTATTGGAAGAAAACAGACAAATTGAGACATTTTTAGTGTGTTTATCTTGTTTATGTATGCAACAGTTTCAGTGAGAGTACCAAATAGCAAAAGATGTTTGTGCTAGCAGCATTGATACTCTTTGGAGGATACAACAGTTGTAGAGTAACCAGAGCAGTTGTATCTCATGTCAGACCAAAAGTTCTTCATGGCAAGACCCATCTTTTTTGGATGCAATTACACAGCCTTGCCTGTACCCCTAAATATTTAAGGAATAATCGCCACCACCACAAATACAATGTAGGCAAGTAACTGGGAGGTTGATAGGACAAATACAACCTGCAGCCGCTGTATGTGCTTTTGGTGTAGTAGCGTAATGTGGTTGAGTTGTGGTTCAAAAGAAAACTGGTTTAGCTTGTAGGAAGGCCTAGTGGAAGCGTATCTGCCTTTACTGAGGAGGCTGTCTCCAGGATACTCTGTACCTTCCTATCTGGTGAGAGAACTGAGAGAAGGCATCTTGCTTTTTATAGCTCAGTAAAGAGGTAAGTTGAAAAAGGGAAGATTTCATGTAAGTTAATCTTGTTTCCTTTGCAGACGTGCAAACTGAATTCCTTCGTTTTCTTTCCACCCCCTTAGATTTTGCCCCAAGTATATTTTAAGGGCTGTTGGTTATTGTTTCTATCAAGGTCATGTTTGAAATAGTGTCTTGGTATAAACATAAACACAGTTAGATGTTTGGGTTTACTTTTTCTTTTATTGGTAAATGAAACTATAGCAGTAACAACTTCACTGGTGACTTCAGTCAAAACAGTACAGACATTTTACTTGGCAGCCACCTCAGAAAAGACTCATAGCTTGGCTCAGTTAAAGCTTTATGGACTTATGAGTCCTCTGATAGTGTGATACCACTGTGCTTCATTCGTGAGCTGATGTTGATGAAGCTTTCTTTGACCTCTGCAGTGTCCATGGGCTGGCAGTCATACCTGTGTCCGTTGAACCCCACATACCTTTCTTCTGGGGTTTTGCCCAGTTGCGTTCTGAAGCTGTTTACTTTCTGACATTCCCAGCTTGCTCTGTCAAGGTCGTCTCTCTGGCTATTTTTCCACCTGAGTGAATATTGCTGTACTCCCTTAACATGAGAAATAGCAATTGATCTTTCCTTAGGCTTCTTCTCCAGGTCTTGAGTGGCTTTGTAGCTCTCTCACATGTTCTTCCAGGCTAAGCCTGAATTAAGCAAGCAGAACAAGACCAGTCTTGAGGAACATCCTCTTTGTCTGCAGTAGCATATTAAGAGCCTCCTTGTAGGACACAAGTGTGCCTACCCAGTTTCAGTGTGCTGTTGGTTTTAAACTCTTAGTTTCTTTTGGGGTCCCGGACAGAAGTGCCCTCTGAGCTCATAGAACTTGAGTGAATCAACTGGGCCTTACTCCGTCTGCTGCTTGGTGGGCTGCTTGGGTTCACTGCAGATAGTTTGTGATGAGTTGGGTTCCTATCGTGTAAACAACCTGGCTGAATCTCTGTGTTTAGATAGTATGGGCCAAATACTGGCTGCGTGTGATTTTGCTCAGCTCCTGTGCTAGCCCAGTAAGTGCACCTCTGCTCTGTGAACAGGGAAGGAGGTTTTAAGGAGAGACCTGAGTTTCCTTGTTTTTATTGGATTGTCTGCAAGGTACAGCACAACGCACCAGGGCTGGCTTCTACCAATGAGTTGCCAAGCAAGGCTGAGGCTCTTCTCTTGTTGAGGGATTTGCAAATTCTGGAGTGAGGTAGATAAAACTTCCAATTTTTTTTACTGGTATCTACCTTCAGTTTAACAAACTGTGGCTGCCTTCCAAGCTAGGAATGCTGTCACCACAAACCTGTTACTGAAAGACAAAGATTTCAAAGGCAATATGAGAAGATAGTTTAAGGTTGTTATTAACATTTGCAGTGGTGTTAAAGCATCGAGAGGCCAGCACAGCATGAGTCCCACTGATTATGTGTTGTTTCAGGCAGTTTCTCTCTTAATAATCATTTTCTCAAGGGTAGAACATAGAGCTGTTTCCACATTTTTCATTATTTCATCATCAGTAAATCTGGGTTGTAGTTCCAGAATGTTTTGTGTAACTGGCAATACTCGGTGAGGCAGACATAACACCAACGTGCCTTTGGAGAGGTTGCGGATGCAGTTTAGCAGAGTACTTCCCTGTAGCTGCCATTGCACTGCGCATGCAACTTCTGCACCGGAGAAGTTTGGAGGCTGCTGCCTTTCGCTGGCAGCCCAGAAAGCCAAC
>NW_010285853.1:0-2615 GCF_000690775.1 Eurypyga helias
TTTGGCACATGGGGACAGCCCACTCTTGTGCCTTTAAGATTCTCTTTTTGAAGAATGTCTAGCCTTAGTCAGATCTTTGACTGTTAAGCACAAAAAGCAACCCTTTTTGTTTAAGGGGTCAGGTTCTTTTCCACCCTTGCTTCCACAACTTAATTCACTTATAGTGGGGAAGAAAAAACTGTATCAGAGGCTCAGATGTTAGAGGGTTGTGTGAGGACTGTTCCTGGGTCAGTCAGCAACACAGTCTGTGCCCTGGCTTCCCATTGCAATTCCTCCCTCTCCAGCTCCCAATGCTCTCCTCAGCCAGCGCGTGTACTATGGAGCACAAACACCTGTCTAGGAATGCTTACTGCTCTATTTGGCCACTCAGTGGACACACAAGACCTCCACTGATCACCTTTGTTTAGCCTGGTAGCCAAATATAATCATTCATAGATATTTAAACAATTAAATCCTTGTGTATTTATTTTTTTATATATTAGCAGCACTTATTAAACACTAGCAGTAAATTCAGCACCGTTCAGAGCAAAAGATGATGACAAACTCTTCCGGGGGAAGCCCTCAGTCTGAATCAGGCAGTCCATCTCATTTTTCAGCAACTATGAAGAACTGTCCTATTGTACATTTAAATCCAGCATTTGACTAGCATAAAATTTTCCAGCATACATGCCATACTGGGCTTAAATATGGATAAGGAACTATGCAGACAAGGAGTGGATTCCAAAAAGCTTTCAGCTTTACAAATATTTGAGTTCTCAGAGTTTGAAAAGTGGCATAAATAAGTACAATCCAATCCTAATTTTATCAGTAAACCTACCAGACCCTCTTGGCTCACCAAGCTCATGGGAATTGCAAGCTTTAGCTACACTGTCCCTCAAAGAAGGTAAAGCTGGGTATTTTGGGGAGGTCCTGTTTCCTCTATCCTGTTCTACATCTGAAACAACAACCTTTGTGACTAAGACTCAGGAACACTCTAAATGCTGCTCAGCCAGCAGTTACGCAGACCAGATGGCAGTTTCCCCTCCAGTGCTGCCCTTATTTTATCAACTTCTAATTTAAAAAGGATGTGGATGTATCCCAAAAACATAAACATAAACACAGCAAATGGGGAATTTGGCAGTTGTCAATTTTGGCAATCATTTCACTTTGCAGGCCTTCTTTACACACCTAGATAATGAAGGAGGTTATCTTATCCAATAGCCAGTTTCCACAAAAGAAAGCAAAAAGGGCACAGCAGTCTCTTACAACCCCTCCAGCAGCTGCTTTCTGGTGGTTTCAAGCCACCAGTTCCGCTTTAAACAAAATAAATTCAATTTCCATGATGGCAGCTCCTAGCAAAAGGCGGGTGCATCCAAGCACAGGGAAGAGCAGAGCTTCCCCTGCATGGTGGGGAAAGGGAGTCTGACCCAGATGGCTGGTGAAAAGTTAAATTTTGATGTGCAATTATTGGCAAGCTCAGGAGTTTCACAGCTCTAATAATGACTGAAAAGGAGGCATACTTCTCCACTTATAATAAGTCTGTCTATTGTGGCTCAAAACTGCTTTTGCACTGGACAAACAATACCCTTTCTTACATGAAATCCATTCAAATTTATTATGGGTTTATAGCAGGCATTCAAAAACCAACATTAGTAAAACTACCAGCATCAGTAACCTACCACAGGACTACAGGAGGAGCTCTGAAATTGCTTGGAAGAAATTTTATCTGCCATTAGGAAAACTCTTAAAAATACCACCAATAATTTAATCTTCTGGGTTTTACCTTTACTTGTGCTTTAACTTCTTGGAGCATAGCAGCAACATCACATTTTGGTACTACTGCTGACAAAACAGACTGAAGTTTTTGCTGGTCCAGGCTTGAGATGAGCAGCTGATCCAAGCTAAAATGAATGGAAAAATGTCAAAGAGAGCTCTGTATTTCTAGACTGTGTAGAGATACATTTTGGGTATTCAGTATAGGTTACATTAGGGTAAATGATGAAGGGCCAGCTCATTGACAGGGAGAAATCTTGAAAACTGCTAAGAAATGGTGTACGCTGGGAGAATGGGAAGGGACAGAGAAGACAAATTAAGAGTAATGCTGAAAATCAGTCCCCACTCTGTTCCCCTCCTTCTTCCCCAATGGTTTTAGCAACAGACATCAACAAAACCAAGGAAATGGCTACATCTGAGGACAACTTCTGGCCGGACAACAAGCTCATTTGTCACCGCAGGCTGTGCTGGCTGCCAGCGCTGCGCAGCCTCCCCTCCAGGCAGGCAGGAGGCAGCAGTGCCTCCACTATAGCAGGGCCAAAAACTGACCAAAAACAGTTAGAGGGGACACCGAAAAGGAGACTGGCCCTGTGAGGATAGAGCGTTTCAACCTGTACTGAAGCACGGCCACCACCAGACAGCAAATGAAGGACAGTACCCGAATCCTGAGGGGAGTGGGGGCCAGGACCAAAGCTGAAACACGCTTCGGGGACCAAAGCTGAAATGGGCTTTGGGGCAGACCTGGGGCAACAGGGAAGCTTTGCCTGCGGACAGGCTTGTGGGGGTGAAAATGAAACAGCAGTAGCAAAGCCACCACCAACCTGATGGACCAGCTGTTTTCTGAGCGTTCCCCATTGGGAGAG
>NW_010285854.1:0-2675 GCF_000690775.1 Eurypyga helias
CAAGGATTTGAGGCTGATGGAGGACCACCAACATGCTCACTACTCATGGATATTCAATCAAAGATGGAGGTGATGTACTATCAGAAGTTGTCAATGCATTTCCCCACAGTGTGGTTTTCCATCAGCAAACACCAGTTCACAGGAGCCAAAAGTTCACCTGAGACCAGAGGGAACATGGTGTTGAAATGGTTTCTCAAATCCTGTGTGGGTCCAAGAGGCACAAGGGATTAGATCAATTTGTAGATTAAAATATTTTAATTTAGGTATTGATGTCCACAGATTGTAGAGGATGATTCAGTTGCCTAAACATGTGTCTGGTGCCATCTGACATGTCCTGAGATATTTGATGTGGACCCAGCAGGCATGTCAACGCCCTGGAGAGATGTCTCTTTCTAAAGCAGCATTTGGAGGCCAGTTGAAGGCCTTAGACAATCTCCAGTGTTGCTGGAGACCTATGTTTAGCCAACTGAGTCCTGTCTAAAACATCTGCATCTGGAGTTGAGTCCATTCAGGATGTCAGGATAGTTGATGACACTGCAGGAAACCACTGATACCACATTTATTGTGATGGGTCTGAGTTCCAGGCTGGGACCTGGTGGTGAATCTGCCCCTGCTCCGAGGCTGCTGACTTATCTTTTCTCTGAGTGAGTACTCACTTGTTTGCACAAGGTAGGACTTCTCCACAACCAAGAGGAGATGACAATTGGAGGTAGTAGGCTGCTTGGATGCTGTGAGAGATGCACAATCAGGTCCTTCCTGGGCCAAGACAACCTTGACTGCAGGTATCTGACATTCCAGGTGAGTTCTTTGATGTCTAGTGTAGAAAACATTTCCTTTCTCTTGCATACCTCTCTGGGGAGGATTTTAAAAATTTTGCTTTCATCCTGATGCAGAATAAAAATATATTTTATGTTTGAATTATTTTTTGGCACAGATGATTTGTGTAAGAATTTCCAATTTCTGTTCTGCTTGATGCTGAAGATCTTTTCTAGTACCTGTGTTTGTAGAAACAGGATTCTTTATGAACCAGGAGGACTAAAGGAGGAGAGCAACCTTTGTCAGAGCATTGAGAAACTAAGAAGAAAACTGAAAGGCATCCCTACTTTTAAAGATCCCAGGCTCGGGAGTTATGGTAAAATGTCTTTCTGGGATCCCCTGAGCTGCACATAGTCACCAGTTTGATCAGAGAATTAAACCCAGCATCAGATTAATGTCGATCTCCCCATGTCCTGCCCAACATACATCTGCAAATGAGCACAGGGACATTAAACCAGGCACTTTACCGGCTGCTTCCCACTCTTTGCTGAGGCCAGCAGAGCTGGATACATGAACATACAGCGATTGGAAATCTCTGCCACTGGCTCCGTGAAAGATCCTGGGCCAGCTGTTTCCCCATCCCAGACCTCATCTGAACTCCCTGCAAAGTGTCCTTGCCATTAAGGGCTGGCTATTCTGTAAGGCACTCTGAGATGAAGATGAAGGCACTTCCAGCATTCAAAGTAACATTCCCAGCATGATCCAGACAGAGAGGGAGACAGTGAGAGCAGCTCAGGTCAGAAAGGGCATGCTACCTTGCACCTTGGAGACCTCTAAAGCATCACCAACCAAAGAACAGGGCCAGCTGCTGCTGCAGATGAAACCAGAGAGGGAGGATTCAGAGAGGCTTTCCTGCTTTAAACACTGCTAAAGTTTCTCCCCAAACAAGGATTAAAACAATAAAAATAACAATGCAGAAAGGAAGGGAGGGGGTGAGGGGGGAAGGAACTGCAGCAAGAAAGAAGCAGCACAAAAAATACACTATAAACAAGCAGACAGCTTGCCCAGGTATAGCTGTCTGAGCTGGCGTTAGTGCTTTGGGGTGCTTGGAATATCTTCCTCGCACACCACACACCGGCACGCACATATATAAACACATATCCCTATAAGCAGTGATAGTTTTTTGTAATTAAAGGTGCCCCACAGCAAGTCTGTGCTCAACAGAATAATACTATAATCTTTACAAATCCCTTTGCTTCCTTGAAAAGATGCAGCTAAGTCAAAGACGGAGGCATAGGAAAAAATAATAGCACCAAAGGCACTCAGGATGCAATAAAACAGAGGATTAGATCTACATTACTTTCATTACATTATATTGTATTTTTATTATTAGGTCCACAGTTATCATTTAATCTTATAGCTGCTGTGTCTGATAGAGTGGAACAAAAACAAATGGAATTCATCCCCCCCACACACACCAAGGAATTGGAGATTAAGGAAAGATTAACATCACGTGTAAATGAATGAAAAATGTAAATTGCAAAAGAAAAAGAAAGGGAGGTGTGTTGAGGCTGGGGAACACTGGGAAAGCCGCCCTGGTGTGAGGCTAACTCTCCTTTATCTCTGCTCACTTTCGTTTGGTAGGAAGGGAGAACCAGGGATGATGTCCTCATCTTCTCCTATGACCAATGCTCTGAGCTGAAGGTATGAATCTCACTTGCACTGAGGATCATCTTGTGATGGAAATAGCCTGCTGTGCAGAGCAGTTTCTCAGGGTGTACCAAGCAGGACTCAAATTGCCACACAGCTCTCAACACTGGGGGTAGATGCTGAAACTGTTGGTGTGGGGAAACCATGGTTCATCTGTCTTCTCCCTTGTCCAGCTTACAGTGGGATGAATCAACCCCCTTTTTTTTTTT
>NW_010285855.1:0-2677 GCF_000690775.1 Eurypyga helias
ATGATTCTATGATTCTATGACCCAATGGGAGCTCTGGTGAGCGTCCTGCAGTGATGATTCCTGCTTCACCATCAGAGGATGTATTTTTGCAAAAGGACAAGGGTTATGTTTGAAGAATAAGGCTGTGTGAGTCAGCACCCTCTGCAAGCCCCCTGTTCTTGCAGTCGTCCTGCTCTGCTTCTCCCTGCCAGTGCTATTATCTGCAGTCAGCAGGAGTAAAAGGCCCTTTGACTGGCAGCTCTCCATGCATTATTCCCTGATAGCTCAGCTCCAGCCGAGCAACGCTCCCACACAGCAACAACTACGTCACTGCCTGACTTCCCTCCAACCACGACCAATAGACATAGTTGTGGTGCACTTCTCCTGCAGCCATGGCTGCCAAGGAAAACTGGGCCTAGCAAACGCCTGCCATTATTCCTGCAGGAAACAGATTACATGATAAGGCTGTAAAAGCAGTGCAGTAAACGCTCGAACCAAAAATTCTTCCTATTTTCCAGAACAGCTACAGTGAGAAGGGATGCTGTTTGTCTGGCATTGCATTGGTAAAAAAAATCCCCAAGCTCCTCTTGTATGTTTCTCACACATCGAAGTATTTCTAGTTACATACTAGACCAAGTCACTTCTCAGTCAGGATGGGCAGTACAATACAAAGCAGCAGCTATCACATAGTTCATCTTCCTTACAAAGGCACTTTAAACATTAACATTCTTAATCACCACTCGAAGTGGTTACAAAGACCCAGAAAGGATCACTCTGTCTCTGTCCTTCACCTGTTTATTTGTACTTGCCAAATAGCTTTTGCTGAAATCTCAGGTGCAGATTGCTGTAAAGTTACAGGTCACTGGAACTAACCTCAAGATCCCGTCTTTCCTTGAAAGTTTAGACTTGCAGGGTACAGGTGGGACATTTTCTCCAATGCTGTTATACTAGAAGTCATACTTTGACAACAACTACAAATGATTTCTAGCCTGTATGTGCCATTTTGCAGTAAAAATTGTGGGTTGTTGATTTAAGAGTGAGGATGACTACAGACATGCTACCCTATGGCAATCCACAGCTCTAAAAAAGAACACTGTTTATTGTCTTTGACTCTGGGAGTGTCTGGATGGAGAGCAACTGCCATCTTACCTGTCCACCAGATAGGACCACAAAACAGTGCATAAATAGGGATTGTTAGAAAGGATCCTGTGCCAGATCTACATTACGTGAAACTGCTGGAGAAGCAGCTTTAACTGCAAGAGAAGTGGTTCTGAAGACAGCATAAGCAAGTCCACAGTATGAGGAGCTGGTGTGTCTCCACCAGAAATGTCCCTAGGAGCAGTATGAAACTGGAAAGGGACAGTGACTCATAATGGAGGTCCCCAGTGACTCCAGATGGAAAAGACTGCGGAGATGAAAGTAGGACATACAACTGTGGGAAGTAGGCTTCTGTCCATTTCAGAAGCCATTGTGGTTACTCTAATCAACCCAGAACCACAGGAGGAGGCTTTCTTTTCCTCTCTTTGGTTGCAGATGCCCACATCTTCAAGCTGCTGGGCCTGGCCTTCCTGACTACACACTTTAGCCCTCCCCTTGAAGAGCTCCACTCAATCCCACCATGGCCTCCAGACTCCACAACAGCTAGGAAGCACAGGGAGGAGGGGTAGGGAAGAAAGGGGAAAAGAAGGCACTTGCAGGTTTCAATTTCTATAGGAAATTTAGAAATCTGTGAATACACAGGTGTTTCTATGGTCCATAACTATCAGTTCAAAGTAGAATAGTTTCAAGGGGTGCATAATGAGAAATGTCATGTTGAGATTGTTTGGCAAAATTTATCGCTCCTCTGTTCCTCTTACCTCACATTCATTTTCACATATTTTTTCACCATGGACCCTATGCATAGCACTGTCTACTCCCACCCCAGTCTTTCTTCAGCCTTTAGATCTCTCTAAGCAACTGTTCTGAATCCTTTCCTATCTTTATTTTCCTTCCAATAATTACACTATGTCCCATATCTACATAAACAATGGTTAATGTGGGGTTTTTTCCATCATCTTTCTTTGTCTATAAGATTTTCAAGAAAGCTACTGTCTCCCTCTGCTTGGCAAAGTGTTTTGTCCATTTTCTGAGCTAAATCAGTAATTTGTAATAATGTACCAAGGAGAAGATCCACGACTCATTTTCCATTTGTCTGCCTGTCAGTATCGTATGTTTTACCTAGCTGGTAAGTTTGCCACTGACTCATTAATATGTGAAGCTCATATCATGTTAAAATAGACCCCTGCCAAGATTTTCCCACCCTGATGCTATCTTATGGTGTTTTAGATTAATTGGAATTTTGGACTAAGTGAAAGCCTGAGGCATTTGACTAACAAAACAAGATTAACATAGGTTGAGTCTGTTATTAAGACCTACTAAACTAAAACTTTAGGTGTGTAGATTACTCATTTTTTCAGCATATAGATGAGCTGACTTTTTAAAAATAACTACCTTTACCCACTACCATATCTGGCAAAACTTTGGAAAATTCATCACTCCCTGATCCCTTTTGCTGTTGGATATATCATTTGCACATGCTGCTTCCTGATATGTTCTCTCTCTATTACATAAATCATGTTTGTTCCACTAAATAAGTGTACTCCTTTCCATCTCATCCAATCACAAATCTATTTCAAAGCATTCCTGTTGGACTAAGCAT
>NW_010285856.1:0-2684 GCF_000690775.1 Eurypyga helias
AGCCGGAGTTAAACCACAATAGTCCAGAGGCACAAGCTGCAGCTACCTGTGTACATGGACGTCTCTTTGTGTCACGTGGAGCTACATCAGAACTGCCTGCAGGTGTGACTCCAGGAACTCTTGTGGGATGTGCTTGACTGCCTCTGGCAGCCACTGTGCCCTGGAACAGCACCTCTATCCTGGGACTTGCCTCTATGGATATCCTGGACTCTCTTGTCACTGAAGCTCCAGGGTGAACGCAGTCTTCCCTGCACTGGCGCTGTGCCAGACGGGCCCAGATGCCCCACAAACACCAGTGTATGCTGGCCCCACATCAAGGGCAGGGATGTCCTGGCAATGCAATACAGTACCCTGGGCAGGGGAGAACTGCAGCCACTGTGTGGGACTTCCTGGCCCTGCACAAGTTTAACCCGAGTCCTTTAATGTTTTTTTTTGTCCTGTGTTTCCTAAACCAAAATCGTAAGCGTTTGTGCCAGTTGGGTTCAAGGAGAGATGAAGCAACCAGTCTGCAGGTACCTGCATGTGGAAGGGGTTTGGGCCCCAACTGAATAGATAAGGCAGCAGGGAGATCCAGTGCCTGGCAGGTGAAGCAGCTTATCTACTCGGTACACAGGTGGGCAGGGGGTGGAGGGTGCTGCCCCACACATGCCCCGTGAGGGTAGGCTGGCAGACCACCTGCACCCCATGGCACAAACCAGTCGTATCTGTTCTGTTCAAAGAGAAAGGAGGTGGGAGGAAAATGCCAGCAGCCAACTATGGCAACAGGGGGAAGAAGATCCTACAGAAAAAGTTTTACAGTATGTGGTGCCCTGGGACACTTCCCTCTCACTTGCTCAGTCATTTTCTTCTTACATTATATGTTAATTTCCTCATAGATGACTTCTACTCTGCAAAAGCCCCCCCCTGAATACCCAGAAAAAGCAGGGCAATAAGAAAGGTCCCCATGCCTCTTCCTCACCCACCAGCACTCCTAACTGCACCTACACTGAAGCAAGTCCACTTGCACAAGCACCCGAATGCGGAACAGAGGTGTTTGCTGCTTTTATCGCTAGGTCCTTCCTAGCGACAGCAGTCTCCCCCATGCTCCTGTCCCACACTATGAGAGAAAGGACACAGCCCATCCCGTCTTAGCTGACGGCTCTGTCTCACTGCATACCGAAACCAGGTGAAGAAAGAATGCTTCTCAGGCAAGTCCATACCTGCTTTAGAGTCAGTCAAGACCTGGGAGCGGCTGCAGACAGCAAAAAAAGGAACGATGTCTCACACCCAAGCCTACGCTTATTACCCCTGAGCCTGTGTTCCTACAAAAAGCCCTCTTGTCCAAAGGTGACCCGAAGATATGAAGCGTACTGGACAGCTACTGCTGCCTACAAATAGGCTGAAACCAGGCTGTGAAGCTCTCCCAAGTCTTCTCGAGGGAAGAAAAATCACTCTTTCACAGAAGCTAATTCACTTCTTAGGAATTCCATGTTGATATTGAATTTGCAATGAGATCCATGACAGAGGCTCCAAGATGTGACCATAATATGGAAAAATAACTATCAATAGCAGCAAATCAGAAAGAAAAAGATGAAACCATTCTCTCAAATTCATCTGCTTAAACCTGTTAATGTTCCATTGCGTTAACTGACATTTGTTCTGGTTGCTTCCAGTTACATTCTAAGAAACACCACAGCCCTTCCCTCTCAATTATGCTGGAGAAATCAAAGGTCATGGTCTTCCATCTCTTCAGTATGTGATCATACATGTTAGGCTGTTTCCTTTGTACCAACGAACACTCCTGCAACTCAGAAACCTCTGGATGCCTTCCCCTCCCCACTCCTTCAACAGGATGTTTACAAGCTGTATAATAGAGTGCACAAATACAGATGCTTTGTTGTTTGCAGAGCACCTTTCCTCTGGTGTTGTCTCTGTGATGTTTGGCAACCCAGCTTTACTAAGGTTAGTAATACCTACCCCTGAACTAAACACTGTGTTTAGATCACCCAACCTTTAAATAAAGTATGTATTCCCAAACCCTGTCAGAAAATACTCAAATTCATAGACAAAAATATGACGACTTTTAAACACAGCTGCAGGCAGAGTTAACAGATTGGCAACATCACCTGTCAGGGAGACTAGCTCAGCAAGGTAGCCAAGCATATACCTATCTTTGAGCTCAAATTTAAATCCTATTGACTTACGCTCTGCCTGGAGCTTGCCTGCAAGGTTTCCTATCAGGTCCTTCTTACCCAGCTGGACTTGAGCCAAGATACACCTCTCCCAAGTTGATCCTTGGCACAAAAGGGCATTACGGTAATTAAGTCTGACCTCCTAAAACGCCGTTCAGGGAGTTTCACCCAGGGGCTCTCCCGTCAGGCTGGCAATGAGTTACTTTCACACAGCCCACCATGACACATCCCAAGGCCTCAGTGTCCTGGGGCAACCCCACGGGTCTTGAAGGAACTGCCTCACTCATCAGCTCCCTCGACTGGGAGCAGCACGGGCAGGCGAGAAGCTCCCTGGCTGCCTCACCCCCCGCGGCCCTCTCCCCACGCCCTAGGGAGGAAAGGGCCACCACCCATAACGGAAACAGCACCGGCTCGCGCCCCCCGCAGCACTACTGCTTTCACGTCGGGGAAAGTGTTTAGGGATGCGCTGAAGGACAAGGATCTCCTCCACGGCCGGTGCCCTCGCACCCACCA
>NW_010285857.1:0-2703 GCF_000690775.1 Eurypyga helias
CCAACCCAGACCATTCTATGATTCCTCAGGCATATTTTCCCACATGTAACAAAATATTTTTGAGTAATCATTTTGCCTGCACTTAGCAAGAACGTATGAAACTGAAAAATAGTTGTTTCATTCATAAACAGCTATATTTGTGCAGCTTGATTTGTGTGCAAACTTGATTTGTGTGGCCAGATTTGGCAATTAAGGAAGGTCCTACTTCATGCCACATGAGCTGTTAAGATGAAGCCCACTTAATAGCATCAATAAAAAATGAGTTAGTGGTTTCATCTTGTGTGGTTAGCAGATCTGGAGATACAGCTGGAAGACGAAACATCTTCCTCTTAAACAAACAAAAAACACTCCAACCCCATTTAACAACAGACTCTAGTAAAGGAATAATGTCCAATTCCATCTGTGGGACCTGTTGTGAAAAACATCACACCTGATGGGTGAGAAGCCTGTCTAATACCAAAACCGTGGTCTCACTATTTCTGCAATGAGACAATGAACAGAACGGCTAATGGAGATACCTGCTTCTTTTTCATTGCTTACATTTCACCTCCTTAGCTTGCAAGTTGCAAGAAACTGAGGTATAACACTTCATGGAAGCTTTTGACATTAAACCATGAAAAGGACAAATGTGGTTTTCAAAAGCAGTATTTTGAGAAACAGGGAAGACCTGACTTCGTACTGTGGTTGAGCAGCTCTTCTAGTGACAGGTTATCTATAATGCACAGTTAAGCCACCAGAAAGCAATTTCATGAGGAAGCAAGGACCTACTGTACTAGAGAAGGATTGCATAACATTTTTCCTTCTGATTTCACTTCCTTTATACAGGAGGTAGAATGAGATGGAACTGAGAGAGCCTACCTTGACGCGTGCAAAGAGTACGTAAGAAGTGTTTCTTGCCTGTCCTGCAGTGGCCTAACAGCACAGAAAATTGACAAACTGGTGTTTATTTCATGGCTATTTCATGGCATCTTAAGGAGACTGTGGTTTATATTAATCAGTAAGCTAAAATTCTGAAAAGCAGATAGTAGAGAAGCAGCCACATTTGCTGTAAGAGCAAAGACAGCACATGTACTAGAAAGGCCAAGATGTTAAAACAATTATTTCAGCTGGACTTTGGATGCATAGCTTTCAGCGGTGCTGAGGCCCACAACACCAAGTACAGTAGGTGAGAAATGCATGCCACCAATCCATGGAAAAAAATCAAATATTGGATGTCTCAAATCAGGCTCTCAGAAATGGATGTGTCCATGACTTGGATCTATTACATCCAATCCATTACATGGATTTATTAAAATTTTTTAAAAAGTTACATTTCCCTTGTTTCTTTCCACTGTTGACACAGTGTGACTGCAGGCACCTGTCAGAAGGCAGGTTGCATGCTTTGAGTTTCTTGCAGAGCAGTAACGCATCTGTTAAAACCACAGCCAGTTTGTGCACTGAAGAGAGTCACCATCCTTCAACAGACATGTGCAAGTGCAGGCAAGAAGAAAGGTGGTGTGAAGCACTGTCCTGCCATGGCCAGTATCTCTGATATTCAAGAGCTTTCGGGTCACTAGCACACATGTCAGACCATAGCTACGTATCAGTGATTTTTAACTAAATGGTATTTAAGTTCAAATTACACATAGGTAAGTGGCTGTAGCTTTATCTTGGTGACGTAAAGAAAGGATGGGTGTGGTAAGTAAGTTCTGTTCAATACAGTGTCTAATTTATTCTTCTCAAAGGAAATGTTTGTTTAACATTAATAGTAGATTAATAATATTAATAGTAGATTTTAATATTTTCTTTCTGAAGTTTTCAGACTCATATCCAAGATCTTATTCTCCTGTAGATCCTTGTGGTTTTTTTCCCCAAAAAATATATCCATATTTGATTAAATTTTCAACTATTTTTATTTACTTCTGGGCTTTTTGTTAAATCTTTCACCTCTTCAGCCTTTCTGCAATTCCCTAAGGGCACACAGCCAGTGCTTTTCAAAGATTCATTGTTGAGACCACTCATACCTAACAGTATTCTAAAGAATGGTGAATCCTGCAGAGTAAAATGTAATTGTTAGTAGCAGAATTTTAGGCCTTCACTGTTTGACAATCTTCCATTCTTTGCCTCAGATCATGTTGTTTTCCCTAGATACCCTTCAGCTCACTGGGAATGGGGAAATAAGTTATGACTGCTTTTCAATATGTGAATCCTAATGCTGTTGCCACCAAGGCATGGATTTAATAAAAACAGGACAACTTAAAAGTGAATTGCCTCTGCTACCCCAGAATTCACCTGGAGAGACCATGTTTGGATTCTGTGTCACCTTTTAAATTATCTGAGTCTAGTTTATCTGCAGAAGCAATAAAATGTGCACCAAGGCTGAAAGAAAAGTACCAGTCAAGAAACATCACTTCATAACACAACAACAAGATACTTAATAAAAACAGCCTTTTTAAAAAGTGAGCTGTAAGTGCAGATGAAGAGAACACGAGAGGCTCCTGCTTTGTGCCAAGCTAGGCTGGTATCTGGTGTTGGTGTGTGTGAGTTTTCCTTACACGCTCACGTAGTTTAGTGGTAAGAGAAACATATATCCTGGGTGCATGTGTGTATTGGCAAAACACCATCCCAAGGAAAGAGCCAGCATCTATTTACATCTTACACTTTACTGTCCCTACCTGGTTAGACACCACAGAAGTGTATGAGAATGGTCACATAGGAATTAGT
>NW_010285858.1:0-2646 GCF_000690775.1 Eurypyga helias
GGCTTTAAGGTCCCTTCAGCCCAAAGCCACTCTGGGATTCCATGAGCTGTTACCTGCTGCAGGTACTCAGCACCTACACTTCATCCGAGTCCCTGTAGTGACCCCAGAACTGGTCTGCAACACCAGGCTGGGCAGCGCCTGTGACACTAATGTCAACATGTGCAACAGCCCCAATCTACGCCCCCTCCCCCGATCCAAGGGCGCAGAGCAGCCCCACGCATCACTGAGCTCAGCGTGCGGTGGATGAGGGCTCAGCCGGGAGAGCAGCCCGTGGCGAGGGGCTGCCAGCAGATCGCACTCAGTGACCCTGAACCGTGCTGTTTGCTGCTTGTGCCCCAGCCTCTCCCAGCGGGGGAGAGATGGTGACAACCAGAGACCCCTGGGCGGGCTTACTCCCTCTGAGCTGCTGCCCTGCACAGGACTGAGGCTAACAGAGCGCAGAGCACTCAGTGACCCACAACAGGTTTCCAAAGATGCTTACAGTGCCCCTTGAACAAGCAAAGCAGAAACAAAACAGACCCCCGCCACCTCCCATCACTCGGTCCTTGCGCAAAGCCAGAGAATCAGCTGGGATTTGTCAGGCAGCAGCGGGGAGCTGCCAGGGCCCAGCTGTAACTCCAGCTACCCATCACCAGCACGGCCCATCACGATGGGTAAGGAAATTAAGCAGCAATTAAGACCGGGCTAACCTCTAGAGGTTACAGGAGATCCTTAGGGCTATCCAGACACACACGAGCTAGACGGCACCTCTTGATTGACGAACCTCAGCCCGAAGCACTGGGCTCAGGTCCCCTCCCAGCAATTGCTCAAGTTCCCCCAAGGACCCAACCCTTAACAATGCCTCCACATTGGTGCAGCTGCTGCTTAAAGGAGATAAAAAGATAACTTTTTTGGTGGCATTTCCAGGAAAGAAGAGCAAGGAAGTGTGTGAGGGGGCAAGCATGAAGTGATACGTTCACCACTCTGAACATCCCCAACTTGGGGTGTGATGCAGATCGAACACGGAGACCTCACAGTTCAGCTGCTTCCATTAGAAAAAATTAAATAAACATTATTTAGATGGGTTAGCCACCTAATTAAGCCTTGTGAAGATACTGTCCTAACTGCCCAAGCTCCCCAGACCTCCGTGCAGTCAAGCACTGGAGCAGTTCCACCAGCACATCTGCCGCCCCCACCGGGAGCTGAGCCAGGCTGCCGGATCCTGGAGCGCCCCTGGAAAGCTGCCCCTTGAACTCCAAATTTCCATTTGCCAGCACAACTGAGGCTACAGACCCGGGATGCACTGGTTGGGTTCCCAACCAGCAAATATACTGGGAGCTAAAAATACAACACTAGAAGGAGAGGGTTTGTGCCACGTAGCAGTAAACACAAAAATCCAGACAGCTCTTTAATCAGAGAAAGAAAACTCTCTCTAGCGTTCCGCTAATTAAGGCTGCAGAGGTGTTAACACAGGAGCAGTGTGGTTCCTCTCCCCTCGGAGCAAAACAAGGACACAGGCGGGCCCCAGCATCGCCAGGACACACATGCTCCTGTCCCCACCTGTGCCAGCCACCCCTGCGGCCACAGCAACCTGCAGAGCTACCCAACAGGTTGCAGATGGGAAACTGAGGCACAAAAGCTGAAGCCACCTGTCTGAGGCTGCTCCTCAGAGCTGGGTGCAACACAGTGACAGCTGGAAAACAGCAGAACATCCACAGCCTGCAGGGTTCTTCCTGATTAAGAAGCCTACAGCCAAGTTATGGGTTGGGGTGCATTTGAATCTAAAATTGTTTCCTTAAGGAAAAATAACCAAATTCTCACTCTATTGGATTTGAAAATGGGGAAATGTTATGCTTAATATGACTTCATTTAACAGATTTCAGAAGTCATGTTTTTTCTCTTCTTAAACCAGGAATTTTAAAGGGGCACATTTCATGTTCAAAGTATTATCTACTTATTTCTCAAAGCATTTTTTCCCCTCAGCCAGCAACCTAAAGTATTCAGCACCAGGTTGAATGAATTAGTAGGATCTTTAGTACCTGGGATTGCACAGATCACTCAGCCCCAAGTTCAGGAGAAATTCCTGAGGCTCTTCACTGAAATGTATCCCAATTACCCATCACCACTAATTACTTTTCAATGCATTTAGGATAACAGTCATGAATCACAGTCGCCTCTGCTCATTTCCAGAGCTTTACACACTATCAGGGGCTCTCAGGAACATCTTCAGGGAGCACTGAGATGCAAAGGCTTCCCCAGAAAGCTCTTTAATGGAGCCAGGAAACAAAAGTCTTACAAAAACATGCTCCTAAATGGATCTAAAAATAACCTTGCTCTGGTATCTAAACAACTCTTTAAAATAGAAATATAAATGTTTAAAAGAAACAAACCTCAAACAACACAGCTTTCCACAGTCCAGCAGCTTTAAAAACTCCTGCATGTCCCCCACAGCTGCAGAAAAACCTCCTTTGGCCCTTTATAACCTTCCTGGGAGCAACGTGCTCTCACCTGCCCTCCCTGGGCCACTCCTCATGCCAGGTGGCTTCAATGCACTAATTCAGTAGTCAATTAACCCAATCAGGGGTGAGTTTTTAGGGGGCTGAACAGAAGATTTTATAAAACCCTTTCAAAATTGTGGGCCAGATCCTGTTTAGAGCTGCAGCCCTA
>NW_010285859.1:0-2687 GCF_000690775.1 Eurypyga helias
GGAGTTAAACCACGACAGTAGCAGAAGATGTAGTTAAGGGAGAGATTTAAAAATAGAGAGTATATGTTCAAAACAACAGCCTAGAAAGATGGAAGGCTTGCATTTGTCATGAAAAGTTGCCATAATCAAAGAATGAGAGGATGAAACTCTGAGCAAAAATTCCTGTTTATGTGAATATGTAAGAAAGTCTGTGTCTTAAAGAAGATATACATAGAAAATATTCAAAAATTAAGTATAACTTTCACATAAGTGATAAGCATGAGGTTTGGGGTATAGACTAAAGCACAGTCTGGAGAAGCTGAAAAGGGGTAGCAGAGAAAGAATAGGAATGGTTTTGCCCATTTGAACCAAAGAGGACAGAAAGGCATTTAGAAAGTGTTGGAAAGAGGAAAACCAGTTTTGCTGGCAAGACTGCATATATCTTATCATTGAATTCATGTCTCTGAGTGAGGCTTTCTTAAAGCTGGGGTGGTGGGGGCCCATGTATCTTTATAACCCTTCTCCACCCCCAGAATTAAAGACTGAATGAGAAACTCTTAGAAAAAACTCCAGACTGGAAAGACAACTAAAGAAGTAAGAGGAGTAGGACATCAAAGTGTTTTGGTGATCAAGGGAAGGCATGACTTGAAGACATTTGAGGAGTAAACAAAGGTTGAGTCTGAAATTTGCCAGTGAAGAAACAAAAGCCATGGGGCAAGAAGTTCCAACAGAGGGCAGTTTCAGAGGTCTAACATGGATTTGGAAAAAAATTCTCAGTGGTGACTGTAAACACTATGGTGAGGTTAGAGATGAAGGGGAAGAGCAATGCCAGACAGAGATGAGTGGGAGGCATAAGATGGGAGGTTTCAGCACTGGTGACTACACATTACAAGAGTTCAATGGAAGCATTAAATGTTGTCATGTTTGGGTAGCAACACATGGTAATTCTTGTTGCAGCAGGTTGCAACTGTCTTGGGTCTGTTCAAAGCCTGATCCCACAGCAATACCGACTGAAATTAATTTGTCTAAAATATATATACTGTTAAGGAAAACAGGGTTTTATAAACAAAATACTGAAATATTGGAGCATACTAGCAATTCAATAATAGTACATTATGCTATCTCTTTATGGTTTCACTATGATTCTTTCAGAGCTTTAATGAGAAAATTAGGCTTAGTGGGATCATCTGTTCTAGTCTTATTTATACTTTGCTATAGATACACTTAAAATTCTTAGTTCCCTTAGAGCAACTTTAAAAAAAAAAAATAATCAGCAAACTCCTAAAAAACAAGAAACACCTTTTCTCTTGCATAAAAATTCAAAATGCAAATTAAAAAAAAAAATCTCTATACTGAAGTTATACAATTAGAAGCTTTCAGTCTGACATGTTTCATACTTGGAGATGTTTCCTTGAATTTAAAAAAAAAACCAACCTATTTTATATAACAAGTTAAAAATAAACCTTCATGGTGATTTAGTAGCATGAACTGAGATTAAAACTTCAAAGACAATTGTAAATGTGATGCAGTTACTGAACATGTGACTCTTTGAAAACATCGTTCTGTAATATCAGAGTTAAATGTCAGAGCTCTGTTTTTACCTCCGAATGGTATAGTTGGCTCATATTCAATGACACTAAGGGAACAATGCTTCATTGTATCATTTTAAATGCATTTTCCTTGTGGTTCCCCCCACCCCCCCATTAAACATTTAGCACTAGACAGACCTATTACTGTATGGTAAAAGCCTGCTAATGTGAAATGTACAGTGAACTAAAACTCCCACCTTATTTCTGGGAACAAAATCATGAACTGAGAAGTTGAGGCAGTGTTTGAGATAAGGGATCTGCTTGTTGAATAACTGGCTTGATAAACTACTGCTGAATACACATCACCAAAGAAAACCTAACAATGCTAAATATAAGTTAAAACAAAAGCTATATTTTTTTTTCCAGTTTGCTTTCAAATCCTTAAGAATGGGACACATGCATGCATACTTTATTATCTACAGGTTTTTATTTTATATTTTTTTGTTGTTGTCTGTTAGTGTGACTGTATATGGTACTTTTTATCAGGGAACACTAAGTACAGTTTCTACAGTGATAATAGATGAGAAATAGACATGCCAACATTTCCTCAAAGTCAGCTCTTGGGAGATCGAATTTATATAGTTTTCTGCTTGTCATGCTAAAGATTTCTGTGTCCTTTGTAACTTCCAAGTTTAGTGTGCAAATACTGGGAGTCACAAGATAGGAATAAAAGATGAGGAGCCTTCATTTCCTTCCTCCTTTTGAAGGATTTCCCTGATCTTCACCTGGCACTAAATATCATTCAATTTCTTTCCATTTTTCATTCCACCCAAAAAATTCTTTTGCATAATTTTGTTACCAGAGGGTAATTTAAGATAATGAATTTTCTGCTTTATTCAGTCAAAGAAACCCAGCTGCAGATGTACCACAGTAGGCCACTTCAGTGCTTTAAAACTGTTACATGCGTCTCTCCTGCATCATGTCACCAGAAAGCCAGACTCCAGCGCTGGGCAGAGCCACAAGCTTTGCAACTCAATTGCACCACCAAGCACGGGGCACACTCCAAGCTTTGGGCACCGGGCACAGGGAAGTAGACATGGGTATCTGTCTGTCCTAACTCAGTAAATCAACTCATGCAGATTTTGGTCTTACTTTGGTCCGCTGCCAACCTCATGGAGT
>NW_010285860.1:0-2726 GCF_000690775.1 Eurypyga helias
GCTTTCTGGGCTGCCAGCGCAGAAAACCTGTCCTCCAAAACCCCGTCAAAGCGAGCCCCTTCCCTCTTTGCGAAGGGAGGCGTTTGCCCAGCGGGACAAAGGGTTTGCTCAGGAAGCAGCCAGCGCGGGGCAGGCAGAGCTCTGCGCCCAGGCGGTGCCCGCAGCGAGCCTCCTCCCGCCCGGCTGCAGCCCGGGAATAACTCCGAGGAACACGTCGGGACACGGGCAGAGTGTTCTCAGCGCAGTACGGGCTGATATGCCCTGGCTATGGCTGCGTCTGCCCGCGTCCCCGAGAGACCATCGCAGCTCCCAGAGCCGGCATCCCACAGCGCCCATGCCGGAGGCAGCAGCAATGCTCCTGCAAGAGCCTTGGTGCGTGTACAGCTGCAAATATCTGTATGTGCAACTAATTTATAGACAATCCCATCTTCCAAAGGATTCCAAAAGAGGCATTTTGGTTTTGCTTCTGTGCCCTCGGCTCTCGAGGCCAGTGAGAGCCAATTCCTTTCCCCGATTTCCTCAAATCTCAGCTCCACAGACAGCCCAGCTTCCATCAACCCCAGCTACACTCCGGAGGGGTGGGCTGGCAGAAACCCGACAGTAGAAAGCCCAGAGGTTTCATGCTCTTTGCAAATTTGGAGAGAATTCAATGGAACGGTTCCTAAACCCTGCTGCTCCCTGCAGTGCCCTGTGCTCCTCAGGAACGGGAGAGCCGAACACTTCCCGAAACAGCGAGACCCCAGCTGGAGGATGTCCCAAGGGCTGGCAGGGCTGTGGGGCAGCATGATTAATTCACCCCATGGCATCCCTTGTCCAGGACTCCGTCTCTGAGCCCCGGTGCCCCTTTGGTTCCCGCTGTGCCAGCAGGTGAGTCCCAGAGGTGACAGACATCTGCCTTGCCCAGCAGCAGCAGCCCGGCCTGGAGGTTTCTGCTGCGGGATCTGGTGGCTTCCAGTCGTTTACACCGAGTGTCCAGGGGGTGGCACATGTGGACTGTGGCCAGTTACTCCGCGTGGGGCTTGGCCCAATCCAGCCATCCTGGCTGGGCCCCGCAGCCCGTCCTGGGTCACACCCTGCCCAGGGATGCTGCTGGCCGAAACACTAGTAGGTGACACTCACCATGGTTGGGACATCCCTGCAGCACAGACAACGTCCATCCCACATCGCTCCTTTCAGTTTTCTTACTGTGGATGAGCTGTGAGACAAGATAGAGCCGCAGGCAGCCTAGGTTTAGCCACTCGGCCTTCAGGTCCCATCACCAATGGGTCTGGCACTACGCCATGGATGTCCTGCTCTGCAGGTATCACAGGGAGTGAAGCAGAGCCCTCCCCCGGGATTCTGCCTTCCCTGCGCCAGCCCATCAGGGATGTACGTGCAAGCTATGCTTGCTGCCACCCTGCCTGTGCTGCCTGCACCCTGGGAGCCGGTAGCATCCTGCCTGACACAGCACGCTCGCTCCAGCGCTGGTCCCTGCGATGACCAGTGAGGATGCCCTGCCAGAATGATGTACCAAGTGAGGTGGGGAATTTTCCAGCTCTCCAGGGGTTTGGCTGTCACCAAGCAGCTGCCTGAAAACATGCCCAGCCGGCAGCTGCTGGACTGCCAGCACAAATCTTGGATGCTGGGCTGGTTACTCCCCTCCTGGCTGCCATGCAGGTCCCAGGGCTATTTCCCTCTAAACCGAGGATGGCTGTGAATTACAGGAGCTCAGCCTGCAGCATTCGTGCTTGGCTGTCTCCCAGAAGGCAGCTCATGGACGGGGCACGGATGGCCATCTCCTCCTCTGAGGAAACTCTTACAGCTGCAAACCCAGCATCTTTCCCCATAAAAACTCCCTTGAGCTTCTCTCCAAATATTGAACTTCTTTGTGCATTCAGGGACCACTCACCTGCGAGGTGGATGTTATAGATGCTCTTGGTTGTTGTGTTTAGCAAGGTAGCAGGGCATTAGCTGCGCACACTCGTGCCAACAAGCCCTTCCAGCTCCCAGGGCCACTGTCGCTCCCCTCCAAAGTCCTGGTGAGGATAAATGTTCCTGGGGGATCTGTGTGACATGATGCCATCTGCAGGCCTTGGCATTGCCCAGGGAAGGGCTTTCCCCAGCACATCACGCTGCTGCCAGCCTGCAGCGCCTGTGATCCAGCACCCAGTGCTGGAGGGAAAGGGCTGGGATGGGGTGTAGGACATGCAGGTTGGTCCAAAAGGAAGCGGGAAATCGTACAGGTAGCAAGCTCACAAACACGCGGGACTGTGGGGTTTGTGCTGCAGACTACTGCCTCTCGTGGTAATTGGGAAAAGCTTCCAAAGGATCATCAGCAATAAGCATTAGCCAGTGGGATGGAAACCATACGTGGAAAAGCCATGTACAGGGCCATGAGGTGAAGCAGAGGAGGCCGAAGGGCAGGTCCCAGTGTGGCCTCACAGCCACCTTAGCTGTAGGGTAAGGGGATGTGGCTGCCTTCCTCCCAATCTCCCTCCAAGCTCCCACCTCCACCCAGGGAGTCAAGGGGTGCGTGACAGTGCTGTTCCCAAAGTCCATCCCCTCCGAGCTCCAGAGGGCCCTGGTGCCACCACCATCCCTGACACCTCCTGCAGGGAGCCGGGTCACCCCACCTTGCGCTTCACCACCACGGCTTCTGCTCCAGTTTGCTCCCAGGGATTGCTGCACCCCGGGAGGCATTCCGGTCCCAGGGAAGACTGCACCCCAGCACCACACTGCCCTGCACC
>NW_010285861.1:0-2737 GCF_000690775.1 Eurypyga helias
CGTCAGGAAAAGCGGAGCGCGGGACCGCGCCGCTCGGGCCTCGGCCTGGTTGTTGTGCAGGGCAGCTGATGCAGCCAGCCCCGAGCACCAGGGCAGCCGCAGGGACCGGGCTCTCCGCGGAGGAGCACCTCGGCGTCGCTGATTTAACGGGATAAAGCCTTGAGGAGGCGGTGTAGAGCCAGATGAGGGGGGACACGACGGCCTGCCTGAGGGAACACGCTGGGCAGTGGAGATCCCATCCCGAGGGATGGTACCCCAAATTATTCCTGCCTCAGCTCATGGCCAGACTGGTCCCAGGACAGGGATGGCGAAGAAGGCAGTGCCAGCGCAGGTGCTGGATCACCCCATCCCTATCCCTGCCCGCGTCCCGCACGCCTGGCCTCGGGTCCCTCACACTGCTGTGAGAGACAGCAGGGAGGCGGGAAAGCACTTCCTTTCCAGCCAATCCCAGACTGCGATCTATCTGCTCCTGACCAATCCCATGTGAGGACCTGACCAATGGGGTCCTTCCACACAGCCTGGTTGCCCCTGAAGAGGTGTCGGGCTGTGGGCGCTGGGGTGGAATTGGTGCCATGTTGGGTGCTAGTGGGACAGTGTGGAGAGAGCTTGTCCTAGTCTGCTGCTTCCAGGTTAGTGTGCCCACCTGCTTCTGCCAGTGCTGAAGGAGGTGTAAACAAAGCCTGGCTGTGCAGATAGGTTCACACGGTGACTGGTAGAGATGTCCCTCAGGTGTCCGGCTGCCCTGTGCAGGGGTGGGCTGTGATCTGCGCTGAACTTGGAGTGCTGACTGTCTGGTGGCTGTAGGGAATGAGACACACGGGTGTGAGGGGATATTCCTCTTCCTCAAAGGGGACCGTCTGGTGGCTGTAGGGAGTGAGGCACAGGGGTGTGAGGGGATATTCCCCTTCCTCAAAGGTGATACAGACTTGTAATAGACCAAGATCTGCTGCTCACTTCAAACTCCTGTGCAGGGCTCTATGCTGTGATGAAGCTACTGCGGGAGGTCTGGTGGAGAGTCAGGGTTGTAGAATAGCTTTTAAAAAGTTTGAAAGAGGCTGCTAGGAGCAGGAGTAGCCTTTGGGACTAATCTGACTTCACAGAAAGTTGGGCTGATGTTTACATCACCAGGGACACAGGTAACAAGGCTTTAAGTCTGTTTTCCTTGTTCTAGGTGGTGCACGACCTGGAATTTGTCTTGGTGTTTATGCTTCAGCGTGGACCCTAATGTCTTCCTTTCACGGCATTTTGATATCGGAAGTGTCTGAATGGCCGATCAAGGAAAGCTGATGACACAGGTAGTGCACACAATACATTTCTGTCTGACATACAGCTCTATATTTTAATTTCCTTAGTTTTCTTTTTTTCATTGCTGAATGTGTTTTATAAGCATCACTTTGGCTCTGAAAATAATCTGATACTGTAATGCAAGTACAGAAATGTGGAGCAGTGTAAAACATTAGCAAATGGCATTCTGGGTGAATTCAGTAGAAGTTCTAATGAACAAAACGGAGCTGTTTTCTTAAGATGTTGGGGGCTGAATATGGAGAGTCAGAGAATAAGTTGTAGAGCCACAGGCTGGTAGAAGATGACCACTTTGAAAGGATTTTCCTAGAAGTTTAAGTGATAAATCTTTGTCCAACACTTTGTAAATATATTTACTGTGTTCATTCCAGCTATGAAATTCAGCTGAGTGGGATTACATCAATTGTATTTGATATTACGGGAAGTGAGGTATTCAGTACTTCATTGACTATCCAGGAAAAAAATGTGCTCCCTCAAGCTGAACTCCCACTCATCTGCCTAGAATTGGAAGGCCAAGTGCCATAGAAGCCCCATACAAAATATATCTGTAATATTCCTCAGTCTATCCAATTCAAATGCTTTTTATACTATTAAGATGTGTGTTTGGCAGGGAGAAGGAAACAAGCTCAGGAAAAATACCAGGGTTTGACTGAACTGTAAACTCCTATATCAGGAAATGATGCAAACTTTGATTTTGCTCTTTATATACAACAAAACTGGATTTAAATTCAGAGTGAATCATTCTCAAATTCTGAGGCTCAGTTTGGTGTGGAATTAGAGTTCTCAAATCTATCCCTGGCTCTTGAGTAGGAAAACTCCTGGAAGCAATGCTGGCACAGCTGGTGTTCGAGTGAGAGCTAAAGAGCCCTAAGGACCTCCTGGGCACTGCAGTCTCATTCCCAGATGATAGTTAAAACTTCTGCAGCCTCTTTCCTGAATCTCATGCTTAAAAGATATCACACAAAAATGGGGTTTCTATGTACAGAATGAGCAAAGGAGTTTGGAGTCTATAGAGACTTATAGGAAGATGAAACTCAGTGATGGGAGGGAAAAACCAGAAGGGTCAGAAGTCGAAGGGAGGGAGGAAAATGGTGACTGTGAAAGACAGTTAAAAGCACTTGAAATGTTCCCACCCCCACCCAGCATCCTGGCTCCAGCTCTGTGTCAAATCGTTTCTTTGGAGCCAAGTCAGAGTACATTCCTCCTCAAGCCCGAGCGGGCGTGTTATAAAAATGGAGAGTAGCGTGTAAATCATTCATGGAGACAGGGAAATAAATAACCCTTTATGCCCATATAAATACTTATCAGATGTTCATAAGGGGAATTTACATGGAGTTTTATTCAGTACTGTCAGCCATTCCTTTGTCTTCCATCATTCCTGCCGTGAAGACAATTCAAAATACAGAACTGTGAAATCGTTTAGGTTGGAAAAGCC
>NW_010285862.1:0-2477 GCF_000690775.1 Eurypyga helias
TTTTTTTTTTTCCCTGAGAAAAAGTTCTTTTGAGATAAATTTTTCTTTGGTAAGGTTTATACATAGTGAACCCTTTCCTATGCTTTGCTCTCAGATGAGACAAGAAGCACTACCTGTGTGGACCTGTACTCTTACGAAGCTCGAGTGTTTTGATTCAGTCTTGTAACTTTCTTCACCACGCTCCAACACACAGACCTGTACAGGGACACCGAAACACACTCCCACGAACATACGTATGCACCAGTGTAAAACCTCCAACCTTAGGGGGCGGGGGGACATGCAGGGCAAGAGTCCTGGAAACCTTCCACATTTCCCCCAACTCCTCTTCCTATACCAGTGTTATGTGAGATGAGGTTTCACTGTTACCAAACTGGCAGTGCCTCACGGTGAGCTGCACACTGTCCTCAGGGGTAGCCCCTGGGAGGAGATTGCCCAGGCTGTGCAGGTGCTGGGGAGCTGACCTTTAGACTTCTGCACCCATGGGAAGCTGTGAATTCACCATCTAAAAGTGTATCTTCCTTGCAGCTCCGGTACTGGTGCTGGCTGGCCTCTGCAGTGCTATGGCTTCTTTCTATGTCATCTTCTTCCATACTGACTACAAGCGGCTCCATGCTGAGAAGAACAGTGGTGACTTGGTCAAGGCAGAAGACACAGCAACAGCAGATGATCCTGAAGCCTAAGCAGGCCGAAAAGGGGATGCCAAGGGCTCAGTAAGGGGAGGGCTTAGGCCTGTGGACAGGGACTATGGCTGCAAATGCTCAGTTGGCACACTGAGCTACCCGGGTCCTGTGGCACAACAAGCAAGGGTTGGAGCAGAGTCACTGGGCACCTTGGCTGAGCTTCCCTCAATTGTGTATTTGTTTCTGAGTCCAGACTGTAAGTAAGGCTGTGCTGCCAGAGAGGTCCAAGTGCAACTGGACAACTCTGCAGACAATGGGGACTTATAGCTGCCTTGATTCAAGCCAAATAAATGTTGGAGAGGAAAGAGACATTGTATCTCAGCCACTTTTAAATTTTCTCAGTGCCTGAAGTCTCTTTTCCATTAGCAGCTGGAAATCTCTCCCTCTGTAAAACACCTAGCTGCATCCTTTTGGGGACCCTGAAACTGACGTGAAACAAGATCATTTTGGACCTATCAGAAGAATGAGATTGGCTGTCTTTTTCAAAACTATCTGGTCAGATCTGCAGCCCTGGACCTAATACATCAGACAGATGAACACCAAATTCACCTGCCTCTCCTGAGTCCTACTCTACTGGGAAGCAAGAAGCACTTGATACTTTATCATTTTATATATTTACAAATGCTTATGTTCTTTAATAAAGATTGGTTTAAGAAAAGAGTAATCTTTTCTCACTGAATTAAACTTTAAAAAGTATTTTGTACATTCAAGGGTGGATCAGATCTGCTATGTAGCACAAACCAAAGGTCTCCATATTTGCCAGATGTGCATTAAGTTGTGCTCAAAGTGATGTGAAGTTGTATCTGAGATCCTTAAAATGGCAGTGTGAATTTAGCTGTAGGTTAAACTACAGTGAGTTCTGTTTTGAAGGGGAGGTTAAAAGAGTGAGGAAATGCTGTTAGCAAATGTCTCCAAAAGCTGCCACTGTCCTGGTCATGAAGTCTGCCTTGCTCTAGCTGAGACACTCTTATATTTATATTTATACAAGCATGTAGACAAGTTTTGAAAGGGGAGACTTTTCTCTCTGCTAATACATCAGATATACAGGCGTGTGAGGCCAATTCTGAATTTCTAACATGTCGTGGAGCAGGTTGCTCCCCCACCACGTCCCTGGGGCAGCTCAGCCCAAAGGCTTTCTGTAGGACACTGTCACTGCCTGTCTCCAGAGCAACTCTGCTGGGTGAGATACCCCTACAGCTGGCTTCCTGCAGCCCCCCCAGAACAGCCAACTCTCTCTGACCTCTTCCTGCAGCCTCCCCTGGGATTGCATGCAGTTGTCAAAGGAAGGACAAGTTCACATGAGCCTGAGGTGTGCTGCAGTCTGAACACCAAACAGTTCCTGCCCGCCCTGTCCTTCACTGGCCAGATTGGGTTGTAAGTGCTGGAAAGCAACAGGGTCAGGGGGTGTACTGGAGAAAAGCAGCCCCAAGGGTGTTCCTGTGAGTACAGCTACCTCAGCAGAGACCTGTAGAGAGGCTTAGGTGAGAACCTCTGCTGCCATGGGATGAGTTGTCAGTGTCCAACACTGCCATGCTGCATCTCTCACAGGGGCCTACAAGCCAAGCCTTCATTGCCTCCACAGGTATTTGCACACCAACACAAGAAGGCTGCCTCTCCAGGCTTAGATCACGCTGATTGGAGTTAAGGTGGAGGTTGTCTACAGTGTAACGCCCCACAAAACCAAACAAAACTAACAGCAGTGTTGTCTTTTTAAGTAAGTAAAAGCAGACCTGTCATCAACCTGTTACAAAAAATCCAGAAAACCTTTAAGAGAGAGGATGATACCTTTTGTTTCTG
>NW_010285863.1:0-2719 GCF_000690775.1 Eurypyga helias
ATGGTAAAGGGAGTTAACTCTTCCCCGGCTGAATCCAGCACAGCGTTGGATTGTTTCCGGTTACAGAATCTTGATTATTTTCTCTGCCAAATAAGTAGCAGAAAGCTTAAGACACCTTTTAAAATATTTCATTTTAGATAAATAGGTAGTGTTTTTCTCCAGTGTATTTTGATGATCTGTTTCCCCTTTCCTTTTGAATGCTCCCTTTCTTCAGAGACCCCTCTCCTCAGTTAGGAACGCCTCTCTGGGGGATTTTATGTTACAACCCTCATTTTTTCTCTCTGGGCCTGAGTGTGCTGCATATAGTGTTGTCAAATCAGAATCCTAGCTTTAATTAACACTTACTGCAATTGTAACTTAAATAGCTTAATTGCAGTGCAATTTGAAAGTGAATTTTTGTTTCTACAGTTCTAGTAAAAGGTCACTGCAAGCTAATTTTGTTGTTTTATTCATTGCAGCTGCTTGTCAGACATTACTGTCTTTGCCAGTGGATTTTAATTTGGAGAAAATACTAGGTACGTCATGTAATATCTGAATTTAATTACGAAGGTCTAAATAGAAAACTTGTTGTGGTATGGTGTGCTGTTTGTCTTGACTCGTGAAATATTGAAAGCCTGATGTGTGAACGAAAGTTTTAAGTAGGTGTTCTAAACAGATGGTTATTGCCTGTTGCATGGGACGTCCGACTTAGAGGGTAGACATAAAGGTAAAAGAGGAGGGATGCGGAGAACAGTTGGAAATGGATTACCAGTTCTGGATGCATAAAAGGGAGTTAACAGAAGCGGCCTCTGTGCCTTACTCACATCACCCAGTTATTTAATTTGGCAGAGAGGTGTGACTCAGATTGCTGGCCACAGCGCTCATCGCCCAGCCTGGCCTTTAACACCACTGAGGCCATGGCGGTGACCAGAAGCTGTCTGGTGGCGAAAAAGCCGTGACTGCGGAGCGGGGAGCCAAGAGTCCGTCTGATCTGAACTGCCGTATCGTGCAATTGCTGCCAGCCTCTCCGTCAAGAGGGCTGGAAAGGCCTGTTTTTATAGTTCAAAGATGGGAGTAGCAGGCATAGCCAGCTCAGAGGTGGTCGGGCACGTGCTGCTATCCCAGTATTGAAGTTCACAACCCTGATTGTGGCTCATCACAATTAAAGCAGAACCATATCTATTGCTTTACCGTTCGGTCTGAAATGATTCCATCAATGAATAGTTTGTGAATTTATGAAAACTTTCTTCTCTTACAAGAAATATGCAATTAGAACCAGGCAACAGCAAGAAATGAAAACAATCTCAGCATATTTGAATGGGTCTTTGCTAAGATCTGAATGCTTTATTTACTGTAAACTGCTTTGGATTTCTGACGAGTTGAATCTGGCTTGCCTTTTGGGTATCAATCACCATGACCATCAAAGCATAGGGCAGACCTGCGATAGTCTTGTCTTGCTTATGTAGTGTAATAACCCCTTGCTCACAACTCGGATGGGAAGAATGAGAGAGTCACGGAAAAAGGCCGGTAAGTAGGTGCTAGCCAGTGCTGGGTCTGTTTTTTAAAATGAAGATGTCAGTATGAAGGGATGATAGGCAGAAGTGGAACCTGGGTAGACAGAGTGGATTTCTGGTAATGCTAACAGATGATCCCTTGGAATAGGTGCCTAAGTGATATTACTTACTTTGCTGTATTGGTAAATTGGATTAAATGCTTTAATTTAGTTATATATCTATCTGTAGTGGAAGATGGTTTTTTCTCCCTTGCATTCTTACTTGGAAACTACTTCTCCTCCACGTTTCTAGGTGAATATTTTAGAACTGATGAATTTGGAGATCAGTCTCAGGAAAATCTGAGCGCTTCATCACTCAGAAGAAAGCTGTTTTTAGAAGAAAATGGAACCGTGTCTGAATGTTTATCCCCTTCTCTGGATAGTCCATGCGGTAGTCAGCCACTTGGAGTGCTTTGTTCGATTGACCTGTCTCCGGTCCGGTGCAGAAGCCCCCTGGAAACATCTAGTTCAGTAAGTAGCCTGTTTTGGGGGCTGGGTGGGATGTGACTTAGCTGGCACTAGAGCAGCCCTTAAAGCAGGCCATACTGATTCCAGAAGTCTGTTCTAACAGACTTCATGATGTAGCGTATTAAAAACGTGGTGGTTCAACTGGTTTATGAGAGTAGGTGTTAGACCAAAGGCGGGGGTTTCCCAAATTCAGAAAAAATTATGTAAACAATAAAAGTCTTGAAAGAATATATTACTACTTCTTACATCAAATTATTATGTTGTGCTGCTATTCTTTTGTACAGAATGAATTAATGCTTTAATGTTATGAAAAGGAAGTAGGAATTGATACATAATACAAGACTTGCTGAAACCTTTTTTTTCCCCCATAAAATATGTATACAAAAGTAGCCTGTTTAAATCCATGAACTGCTGTCTAAAATACTAGTGGATACGAACAGATGATAGAATTATTACCCTGATAGCACTCATTTGTGGCAGAAGAAATGACTTGTGGATCTTTGAATGCTGTGCTAAATACGCTTTATTCTTTTCCATTTACTAAAGATTTGAGATGAATTGACATTTATTAGAAAACAGAACATAATGTCTGTGTTTTAAAATAAGCTAGATGAATCTGATTCCCAGGTGGACATAGCATGGTGTCGTGGTTAAACTCTGGCTAGAAATATACCACGACACCACTCTCGCAAATGCCCCTCCACTCCTCCAGTGGATGGG
>NW_010285864.1:0-2731 GCF_000690775.1 Eurypyga helias
TAAGCTCCCTTCCAACCCAAATCATGATAATAAAAATTTAGACCATCAAGCTGGTAGGCTGCCTGGTTTTTTAACTGCACCGTTGTGAAATTGCTCGATGCAAATGCTAAAATATTATTTTAAAAAAAGGTTGTTTTCAAAACTGGAGATACTTAAACACTTAACCCCATCAAGACACTATGTCTGTTGAGACTTTGGCAGGGGTAGGATGTGAGTCGGTTGTAGCTGCAGCAGGTTTTGAGCATTTTTCAGGAATTGTACGTAGCAGGATCCAGGTGCTTGTTTTATATTTTCCACTTCAGTGTCACACGCGCCAGGTGACAGTGCAGCCCTCGCTGCAGTGAGCAGACAGGTCCAGCGGGGCAGTGGCTGTCCAATTCCCCAGGTTATCGCTCTGTGTGTATGCACAATCTAAGGCACAGTTGTTGGATTCTAATCTTGTCAGTCTACTCTATTTTGTTCAAAAATCTTTACACCTGCTCAGCTTAGCTCCTACTATTGCTGCATTTCGCCTGTTAAAAAGCAGTCTGTAGATTTGGGTTGCTTCTCTGTAAAGCACAGGAACAGCTCTCCACTTCCACTGCCCTAAGGATCTAAACTGGTTTGTACAGGGACAACTTGGAATTTACACAAAACAGTTCCTACGTTGCTCAGGTTAACGTCCGACCCGGTCGCTTCGAGCTTCAGAAGTTGGATAAACCTCTGGCAGATACATGGTGTGCTGTTACCGGCCTTTCAGCAGCTTAGTGGTTTGCCTTCGTGTACTTCAGGTATTTAATAACCCTCCAAAATTTTGTTTCAGCTCTATTTTGAAGATGAACAGAGAGAAGAAATGTACGAGCTGAACCCAGAACACACGTTGCTACAAGTGCTGCAGCACGAGAGGTGAGGCTGGACCTGCTCATGTCCAGGAGAGCATGAAGGCAAAAAGTACAAGCTTTGGGCTCTTAGTGCAGTTTATTCTCTGATTTAATAATCCAGAGTCCTGGATTTTAGTAGTCCTAGCTCTTCTCTGATTTAATAGTGTTGAAAGTGTAAAGCAGTGGGACTGTGTGGATTTTGTGCCTCGCTTTAGCGACTTATGTACTTTTTTCCCCCAAAACCCCAAACAACTCTTTCCAGGACTGGATGGAGGTGGGAAGGGAGTTGGGCTACACACAAGCACGAACACAAAAGGGCTGTTTCAGAGCCCATCTACACAGTGCTACTTTAAAAAAATAAAAAGCCAGCAGTGTATAAAGAGAGCATGTTGAAGGTTAACGATGCTCTCACTACTGCGGCGTGAGCAGCCCCCGACGCAGCACACCGCACAGTTTTGCTCCAAAACTGCTTTTGAAGCGTTGTGCAGTTACTGAGAGAGAAGAATTTGCTGTTTGTGAAGCCAGAAAGTTGTGGTAAAGCCTGTGCTGTTAACTTGCACCATCCCGTAGGTAGCTGGAGAAAACCCGCTGCACAGCCGTCATGGCTGCGTCTGCCACAGTGGGAGCAGAGCTCCAGGTCCGCTGCTGCGGGCTGTGTCCGCACTGTCGCTCCATGAAACTCGGCAGCGTGCCTGAGCCCTCGGATCTCAGGCTGTAAGGGCAGTTGCAAAAGAAGCCTCCTTCCAGAGGGAGAATAACAGCTGGTTTAATCAGAAGTAGCTGTTGGGAGAAGATTAACGTTCAACACTCCTCGGATGTGTGTAGCCTTGGCTCTGAAAGGCTCTGCTATGGGGAAAAGGGCTTGGCCTTGGCCTTTGGGAGGTTGGTCTCTATTGAGCTGGGCAGAAGTTGCTTTGCATGACGCTTGGCCAGCTACAAGGAAGCCAACGGACTCCTTTTACTCTTGGCAGGTATTTTGTAAAGGCTGGGACACCGACGGTTTTGGCATTTGTAAAGCGTTCGCCGTTCTCTCAGAAGTACTTCTCTGGCAAAAAGGTGCATCGACTGTAACGGGTGAGAACGGGACGAGGAATCCTCTGCCAGAGGCTGCTCTTTGTTACTCCTGCTCGGACTGCAAACTTCGGCCTGAACCAAAACCACCTTGCACGCTTTAGGGGAAGAATAATCTTGGCACACGGGGAAGCTTCCAGGAAAGCAGCACAGGAGGCTGAAGGGCTTACAAGAGGGGATTATTTGTTTAAAAGGAAATCCAGCTGGCTTGCAGAAGGTCTCCTCTGCGACAGGCTGCATGTGGTTTTGAAATAAACCCGAAGCAGTGCCAAACCCTGACGGCAGCGGAGGCAACAGCAGCTGGGAGTGAACTTCCTTACCTGTGAAAAATCACTGGTTTCCTTGGAGGTGGGCTGTCGTTGCCGGGGTTTAGCAGTCGTGGTCTGGGGAGATTCCCTCCTCTTGCAGCAGGGTGGATGCGGTCAGATTCCAGCCTGGGATTAAGCAGCTGCTGTTTTTTCACCACTGGGCTCTGCTGCCGGGCAGGGTAAAGCAGAGCTCTTTGTATTAGCATTCAGCATTTAATTACAAGGCATTTAAATCTCTCACTTCTCTCTATTCTGCAGTCTCTCCGTGGCTGCAGAAATGCGCTGCAGTTGTGGAGGCAGCTCGTGCGCGGGGCATTGAAAAGCCGTTCAGCCATAAACACTTCCGCTTACGTCGTGGGGGAGTTCTGTCCCTCCAGAGCTGGATTCAGACAGCTCTAAAGAAGCGTTTCCATGTCGCTATTCCTAAACAACAGATGAAGCAGATCTAGGTGGGAATGTTGATCCGGCTGAGGGCAGGACAGCTCTGCAGAG
>NW_010285865.1:0-2698 GCF_000690775.1 Eurypyga helias
ATGCAGCACTCCAGGTGGAGTCTCAATATTATTTTTGTCTATTCAACACAGACTTCACCTTGATTTTAGTCTGTTTCTTTGGTTTGTGAAAAGTTTAACCACTTTACAGTTCTTGTATTAAGTTTTGGAAAAAAAAAGGCTGTCATTATATGAAGTTTAATAAACTTTGGTAGTTCCAGCTGACTTCAGAGGATTTTTCCCCTTTTCCATCAGCTTTGCCAAATGAAAGATGAGCAGCATTCACATGTACAAACCTTTACTGGCAGCCTGGAACTCAAGTTATCATCAGCTACTACTGCCTCACTTAGAAGGATCATCAATCAGGATAACAAAAATTTCATGATGTTGTTATAACATTTTAAGCAATTTTTCAAAATGTCCCAGTATTTTAAGCCAGTGGGGTATTTTTGACCAGGCTATTTTGAAACAATCGTGCAGCTTAGAAAGTTAAAAATATTCTCAGCTTTCTCCTCTTCTGCAGTCATCTTCATTTTCTCATCAATTAGTTCACATTTGGATAGTACAACTACCAGTTTAATGATGCACTAGAATGGAGAGACCCTTTCCATTAGAAAGGCAGTGTAAGAGGCTTTGTTTTGATGTTGGTTTTAACCACTTAAAAGATATACCTTAGCTGCTAAAAGAGAATTTGTATTTTTAATATCCAGTTCAAACTTCAGCATTCCAGTTTCTACTGAATCTGCAAATAAGCCCTGATATTTCTAACAAAAACAAAAATTCCAGCCAAAAAAAAAAAAGAGAACCAACTGAACAGTTTGGTTCAAGTTCTGTACACACCAATATTTTCTCTTTCCTGTCTAAAGGAAGATAATTTCTCAGTCACCCAGATGGTAGCTAATCAAGTGATATACTTTGTTTTGTATGAAATGACATTTACAAAATAACAACGCAAGACAGCTGTGACAGAAAATAATGTAGTAACAAGGGCAATTTCTGCATCATTAGTCCAAATTTAAACACGAGGAAGAACACTTTATATGAACCTAAACGTGTAGCATGGTTCCTGAGAAATGGACTTAAAACATCTGAAAACAATCCATCTTTCCCTCAAACAAAGTATGAGGATTTCTACAGGGTTGATGTGAGAAGAGTCCCAGAGGAGGTCACATGGGAATGCCAGTCTTCCAAGGAGAACTAATAGAAATTAGTTTTTCAATACTGTCAATCTATTTAACACTAGTCTCTAGATGAATATTTTATACCCTTGGCGCGTGCCCATTAAGCAGGAACAGTCCCTATTCAGGGTCAGATAAAACAAAACAGGTATGTTATGCAGATTGTATCAACAACAGAAACCTCAAACACTTGAGTGATATATCAAGATTGATCTTATAAAACAACTGTCACAAAATTACGGGTCTAACCTCACATTCTGAAGGCTGAAGATGGAGTACGGAAGTATTATTCATCAGCATTTGCAAATACTTGAAGATATTTATATAGGTAAGAACCTTTGAAATTACCTTTCTTTCCCCACTCTGGAAGGGATATCAAATATCCCAGATGAAAATTTATACCCACCTACAACAACCATGCTGAGCTATGAGCATAGAAAACCACTTCCCAGCAGGCTACGATGGAACTTCCCCTCTTTCTCCAAAGGGTCAGGGTGACCTCAGGAAAAAGAAACATACATTCTCATTTCACTGAAAATGCTCATGTATCAACAGTCCAAAGCCACACAGCGATTTCCACAAGGTACTGAGAAGACATAGTATCTGAGAAGTCAACATCACTTCTTACACTGTTATACTCCCGATTTGCATTTCCCTCCACCTCCACAAAGAGAAGGTGGGAATATAAGTAAAACGACAGGAAAGAAAGGAGCAAATTAAAAGGACAAAAATTATGTTCGAACCTTGTCTTCTCCATGAAAGAGATACAACACCCACCAACTAAATACAAAACCAAACAAGAACAAATCAAACAAAACCCAACCCGCCCTGAAAAAAAGCTGTTCAACATTTCACTATCTTTTGGAAAAGGAATTAGTGCTACAAAACCATAAAACACCTCTGCAGTTTCAGGGGAACTAAAGAATGTGTGACTTCCACAAACAAGAGTGGTTATCCTGTTATCCTCACAGAATTTGACTCTGAATTTTAATCATTTAATCATTATCCCTTTCCACATAAATAGATTTAGCCCTGAAAAGTAGAGGTGCATGACCTAATATCAAATGCTATTAGTACATTTCTGGTAAAAGGATTTCAATTTGTGTCACATAATTCATTCAAATAAGGTTTAAAAGTGTAAACTGATGTATCTGCTCAGCAAAGTGCTACTTTAAGAAGGGGTAGTACAAAACCATTCCCTTTTGGCCAGGGAGAAACTTTGGCAGACATACTTGTACAGATCACAGGGAAACTTAGAAACAGATGCATTAAGTGAACTTCTTGTGACTGAGGAAAAGTCCCTTGTCAAGAAAATAAGTGTTAGATTTACTTTGTACCTGGAAAGATATTCTGACAGTTACCATTTTCAGGGTAATTTAAGCGCAAAAAATAAAATAGTTCTGGTTGGAATGCATACTATCCGTCCCTTAGGAATTTGCCATATCATTTGGTATATCTATACAAACTAAAAATATAAACCCAAAAGATTAGACTTACTGTATTCCATGTCTTTTTCACTAAGTTTTTCACTTTTTCATGAGCACAAGTACAGGCTTGGTGGA
>NW_010285866.1:0-2742 GCF_000690775.1 Eurypyga helias
GAGTATCTCCGTGGAGTAAGCACCAGCTTACTCTTTGACTGGAACCCTTAGTGGGTCTTGGACGTTTTCTTGGCAAAAGTAATCCCCGACTTACTTATAAACTTCCTGAGATACGGAATATCCAAGTAATGGATGTAGACCTCTTGCTAGATGGACAGTGTGCTATGGGCTGAGTAGTTTGATGAGAGAAAGCTAACCCAATGCCAATAATTGTTCCCACTGTTTTTAAAAGGTATTGGGAATTAGGAAGGGGGAAAGGATGACAGGCGTTTCAGCTGGCTTTCATCATGGGTTGAACTGTACCTTCCATTTAAATGGATCGCTGAAGGCAGGGTCATGAAATGTTTTTAGAAAACCTCAACGCTGAAATATTGCAGTTTTATCCATTATGTGGCAGAGATCCAGGTCAGTATTAATGAAACGGGGTATGCTGCTTATGGGTGTAATCAGGGACAGAATCCAGCAGAGAGATTCTGAGCTGATGGCTAGTTGTAAAATCTCAATAATGAAAGAATTAGAGTGATTTACGTACAAGTACAGTGGGTCTGGTTCTTCATCTCTGCATGATCTGAAACTAAGTAAATACCCAATTCTGCTGGTAGCCCAGCGGCAGAATTTTGCTCGGACTTGGTAAGTTAGTGCAGCTCTGGTATAAATCAGTGCGCTCTTCTGCAGAGAGGAGCCTGTTACTCCCTGAACACTCAGCAGAGGAACAGGGTAGGATGTGATTGTGGTCCATGCTGATGCCTGAGGTCTTTGGGAGATGCAAGGAATTAGTATGCCAGGGTTTCCAGATGAAGTGGAGTTATGCTGGGATAAATCCAGTCAAAGTATTTTGCTCACTGGTCCCTTTGTGTTGGAGACAGCAATTTATACCCAGCTAGTTCTTAAACATCAACTGAATTTTGAACGCTGATTAATGCTGGCCCAAAGAGATGCAGCAACACAAAACAAGCCAAAAAGCTGTTGGATGTGAGGTGTATTGTTTTGCTTGCAGGAGGGAGCTCAGGAGGGATACGTAACCGGAGCCACCACCCTTTCTGCTGTGAGCATCCCCCCACACCATCAATGCTCCTACTGAGCCGAGAGCGAGTTGGGTGGTAGCGCTTGGCTCTGCAGCAAAACTTGTACATCTTAATTAACTTTTTTTTAAAGTTAAACGGCTCTGTTCTGGGAGAGGAGCTAAGAACTCTACAAGGAACATTAATGTTTGAAGATGAAAACCTAGGAGGGCTCTCCCCAGACCCACATGGCTCTGTGGGCACTGCGTGGTGCTGGGGAACCTCATGGACATTGTCACGGCAGGTAGCTGGGGCCGCATGGTAGGTCCTGCTCTTCTCGGCCCCTTCCTGAAGGGCAGCCCCTGCCCCAGCAGCTCCCAGCCGCTGCCTGCCAAGTGGAAGACTTCAGCTGGAAGGGAACAATAGGCAGTTTTATCCTCGAGTCAGCACGGCTGGCTGGGAACAGCATGGCAGAGGTGATGAACTCCAACGAGGAGAGGGGAGAGTGTTGACAAATTCATTTTAAGCCAGACTGGGCAAAGGACCAGAACACGCACCGTGGGGAGCCGCTACTACAGCCTGCCTGTGGGAATCATTGATAACACGGCCATGGGGGGGGCGTTTTTCTGCACTGAGGAAAAACTGGGAAAAAATTTTCCTTGGTAAGTCAGGGAGGGAGCTATGGTCCTGGACAGGGAGGAGGGAGCAAGGCAGCACTGGGGCTCAGTGCTGTCCTAAGGAGTAAGGGCTTTCTTGGAAGGCTGCTCCTGGGGATACGGGGGAAGTGATCAAACAAGTCTTTCAGTAGCCAGCCTTGTCAAGACGAATATTAGAGGGATTGTCCACTGCCGTCAGGCAGACGCTGAAATCGAGGCAAGGTTTGGAATTTCGATGTAATTGGAACCATATTTTGGCCAGGGTAGCCGAGGTGGGCTGAGTCAGAGAGCACAGACGTCTCTCTAAGCGATGATTTGGCGTGGAAATTACTGAGCCTGGGCCAGTTTGCACCAGCTGAAAGTTTGGCTTTGTGATTTCTAACTTTTTTTCAGTAGATTTTTCTCCTTGTCCCTCACCCTCTATATACAAAGGGAATTAAATGCTTTCATGCGGAGACAAGCTACCATTACTGGATATGGCAGTAACAAGGGAAACAGTGTGCCTAATTCTCCCAGGTCGTACAGGCCCTCACTTTCCCTTCGGGGAAGGATGAAGGTGCCACGGCCTTGCAGGGTCGGATCCTGCCTCCGCAGGGCCCTGCAGCAGCCACATCAACAAAGGCTCATTGAAGGCAAGCCAGGCTCCCGCTGAGACTGGCACTGGAGTTAGCCAGCATATAGGAGACCCTCACATTAATTCATGCTAATGATGGGCAGGCTGGCCCGTTTTGGAGAGAGACGAATTTGGGATGCCTGTGGAAAAGCAAGCATGACCACGGGACAACTTGGTGGTCAGGCTGTGAACTCTCTGCTTTTGTTAATTTTGGTAGGCAGGCGGGCAGCGTGTCGGTCAAACCCAGTGTGAAACAGGCTGCTGTCTGCTTTCCTAAACAGATCAACAGGAGCTTTACAACAGCATCTCCAGGCCCCGTCCGGAGTTTTGCACAAATGAAAACTCTGCCTGGGATGGTGCAGAGCATTTCTGATGGGCTGAAGTGATGATTTATGTATTTTGCTTAATTATTTGTTTTCCCTCCATCTGCCTGGCAGCCAATACTGCACATGCTTTGAGCAACCTGGTCTAG
>NW_010285867.1:0-2741 GCF_000690775.1 Eurypyga helias
GGGGGGGGGGAATCACTTAACCCAAACCGCTTTGTTCTTGTAAAGGTCTCATTTCCAACCTTTGCATTCTACGTTATATATTTAGAAATTTCTGTTATCCCTCATTTAGTTGTAAGGACTTTACAGCACAAACATGTTATACATCCTATAAAAATATTCTACAATGGAATAAAAATACAAGTTACTACAGTGTTTTCCATAAGGCTGAAATAAGTAATATTTCTATAATTTCTAGGAGTAATAAACTTAAACTACTTTTTCCATAATAAAGATTTCTGTAAACCAGAAAAAATATGAGGAAATAACCAATTTGACTGAACTATAGTTTTGATGAGGGAAGAGTTGAGCTGGGAGAATTTCATCCCAGTCTCCTCATGGCATTGGAAGATCTCACAGCCATCTACTCGTACAGGATCAAGCCATACGATCACACCATGCTGAGGACATAGCAGTTCCTCCGTATTTCAGCGGGGGCCACACGACTTTAGTTTTGCCTGCAGCCATAAGCTTCTACCCATGCTGGATCAGGACATCACGCTTCGTGCACTCACACTGGCTTTCCAGATTTGGGCACGGCTGGCTCTGAAGGCTGCTTTAATCAACCCCTAAATGAACAATCCCTGCGGTCCACACCGGGCAGTTTGCAACAGGTTTGTGAAACAGTGACTTACGTCCATCAAACAGAGCTGGGTTAACAGACACTGTGAACCAATTTATTGGCCAAGCACAGTAGTCAGTATTGAAATATTAATAACCCAGCCATTTAATCTTTTTAAATGCCAAAAGGGGACAGTAAAAACCTACTGAATGAATTACGTGCATATAAGCAAGGGCAAATATAAAGGAGGGAGAAATCACAATTGTTCCTGCACAGACTTTATATGCCAAGTTTCAGCCTAGAGCAAATTTTTTACTGCTGAATTATAAACTCCTGGAAGTAGGGATTTATAATGGGGCTACTAACAGACCCTTAACTGCGGCTAGCAGGCGCCATGATAATGAAGCAGGGCTTTGAAACATGACATTTTAGGTCAGACAGAAAGGCTTGCAGACAAACTGCCCTAGAAGACCAGGGGAGAGACTCATTATACAGTTCTGCTCCCTAATAGATCTGTGGTTTTGAACTAGGCTGTGCATTGAAAGCTATCACAAACTGTAACTGTAATAAAAATGGGCCAGTCTAATATAACACAGTGGAAAGAGCACTAACAGTTGGATTATGGTGAGATGGGTTGTGACTGAATATGCACCCAAACCATTTAAACTCTGCAAAAACCCAGTAGGGCATATTTTCATATCGGATTCTTGGGATTGCAGTAATTCATGTTTTCCTTCCACACATGGATGCCTTACCGTATGAATATCTTTTCGGGTCTTAAACTAGTTAATGTATCTGTTTAAGCTCATAAACACATGCTTAACCTTAAAATGTAAGGTATTTTGGGGATTTGGGGTCTGATCCAGAGTCCACAGATTTCAGCAGAAATCCTTCCTCACAAACACCAAATCGACTCAGAAAGGTGGGTTCTCCAAAACGCTTCTGTAATCCCCTGCACTTGTTCCAGGTCCTGCCCGGCACACTGGGGATTAGACTATCCCTGAGGAACGTTGTCCAAGTCATTCTTAGAAAACTGTCAATCAGACTCCACATCTGTCTGCAGCCTATTCTTATGATTCATTACCCTTAAACTGGATGCTCACTCTACATCCAACCTATGTTTTCACTGCAGCAAATCAGGCCAATTCCCAGGGAATCTTGGAGATTTCCATCTTCATAATAGCAGCTGGTTAAGTAGTTGGGCTGTCTTCCTGTCTCCCCACAGCTCCAGTTCTCATCCTGAGGTTCCTGGAGAACCTGGAAGGTGATGAAGTCCTTCCACACACACTGGGACAGCAATGACCTGAGCATTTTACAGTTTCCTTTTCTGCCCTCTTTGCTCTCAAACGGCTGACAGCTGTGGCTGTGCGATTAAGTAGTTTTATCCCTCCTTAAGTCACGAAGATCCTGAAACATACAGGGACACTGTAAATACTCTTTTGTCACATATATTAGGTTCTCTCCTCCTCTACTACAAACAAGCTGTGGCTCTTTCAGCTTGCTCAGAGGTATCTCATGCAACCGCACGCACTTTGTATGCTTTTCTGTATGAAAAGGAAGCTGATACCTGACAGAATCCTTCATCTCAGGAGGCACCACTCAAAGCAAATAATAATATATAATCAGCACTGGATTTATCATCTCCTTCTCCACGAATATATACTTGCTACTTCCCAGAAACCTTAATTAAAGTTAGTATTGGAACTCAATTACACTTTTAAAGATGAACCCATCTCTCATCCCATCCCCTCTGTCTAAAAGGTTCTTTCAATGCTCCTACAGCATCACCAATACAAACAATCCAGCTCTATGGTTTTACTCACCACACCTACAGGAACCACTGTCCCAAATGCTAATTCTTGCTATCAGCTTTCTCCACATTATGACTTGAGCGCTTCATTCTAAATTATTCACTTTGAATCCTTTTGACCTTAAACAATGGCTGTGTAAATCATGAAAGAGGAGGCCAGAGGACGGAGAAAAGGAGACAGAAAGCACACAGGCCATTTTTCTCCAGCAAGCTTTGTCTGTTAGAAAAAAAAAACATAGCTGTCATTTGCTAATCTCTCCTCCTTCCCATGGGATAATAGAGGCAGAGTGACCCCTAATCCCATGTCTGTCAATTCACCAGGCAGAGGTTGAA
>NW_010285868.1:0-2680 GCF_000690775.1 Eurypyga helias
CCAACCCAAACCGTTCTGGGATTCCGTGAATCCAGAGTTCATTAATCAACTCAATGTTCCCAAATACCACACAATCCTTTCAGTCTTATTGAACAACAAACACAAAATCACACGTGTCTGGACATCCTTCTAGTGACTCTTCCTACAGCATCAACGTTTCTGGGTCACTCCTTCCCCCTCTGAGATGGCTGCCATGACAGATGGGGTTGGTTTGTGCCTTTCCGAGGGAGTGCGGGGTGCAGATCAAACAGCTGTATCGTGAAGCGCTCTGTCGTTAAGCTCACATCTCTCAGAACCGGTGCCAAATCCTTTGGAAATGGAGGAGACTTTGGTAAGGATGTGTGCTGGTAACTTGCTTTCCCTAGAAGATGCTCTGTCTTACTCAGTTAATGGTAGTTTGTTCTGCAGAATTAAGGATTTCACCTCCTTATGGCAGGGGAAAAATGAAGCCCAATCCATCACCTAAATGCTGACGACATTCTCGGCTCACAGAACTGTTTTGGCCATCTAGAATGAAATGGGGTCATACTGGCAGGGCTTTGCCTGGCGTTTCTTTTGAAGCGTTTCCCTTTATCACGGAGCATTGTGTCCTTCAGCTACTCATCCAACACCACAAGTCCTTTGAGGGTCTTTTTCTTCACTCCTGTGTATTGCTCCGTTTATTCTCAGCTTGTGCTGACACTACCGCTTGCCTTCGAGGCAGTTTGTACGTGACACTTCCCTCTGACTGTCTTCAGAAGCCCTTTTCCCCGTCATCTCCAGATTTCAGCCCTCGCTTGCACTCCTCCCTGCCTTTGGGTTTTGGGTTTTGGGGGTACTCATTGCCACAGGATGTTTCCTGGACTTCACGGTTGTGCTGCTTCTTCAAGACAAAATCTGCTTGAAGGGGGTTTTAGCCAGGTAGGCAGGAGAGGAGAAGGAATCAGAGGAGGAATGTAAGGTTGAGAATGTACCGGTCTTGTGACAGCAGACACTTTTCTAGATATACTGCCCCTGGTCCAGCTCCTCTGCCCGGAGCGAGGCTGGTGCCGCGGCTGCCAGAGGGCTGTCTCGTGTTCTGGTTTTGGAGAGGCTCTTGACGTGGTTGCACCCCTCTTACTGGGGAAATTGCCAGGAGACTTAATAATTTCCAGAGGGGAGGATGCCGTGAAACTGAAAACGCAACTACAAATGCAGACAATCAAATGGGTTTTCTGTAGTGTAGGCAAGTTGGTATTTTTCTAGGTAAAATAATAAAGAGAACGCAAGGTGTGGTAGGGGACGAATGGGTACGCAACGTAGACATCGCTGCCTTGTGTGTATTGACAGGTATTTCAGAACTTTTAAGTTAACTGGTTATTTCCCAATGTTGGCGTTTTAAGTTTAAACCCTCATGGCCAGTACCACGCACAGAAAGTCCCAGTTTTACCCGTTCTATTCATAAATGGTATAACATTATTTAAATAATGACTTTTCTACTTACTGGTTACTCAGAGGTAGATTGCAAACATCTCCTTTTAAGCATATTCTGTTATAATAACCCAAATACAGTATTTTTTTCTCCCCAGATGATACAACATAAACTTAAAGGAGTAAGCCTGTTTTGTCAAATTTTATTTGTAATAAGACTTTCACCAGTTTTGCTCTTTCGCTTTACAAAATATACGCCCAGTAACGGTGAACTTCATCTACTGAATGTCCTGCTCAAAATGGATGATGATGGGATCATGGCCTGTTGATCTCACGAACTTCAAAAAGTCATCAGGGCTTAAGCCCATGGTTGCAGAATTTGTCATTGGGTGAAAATACACCTTTTCGTGGCCGCCTTCCAGAAAGCCAGCATCCAGCACAAACCTAACATCTCCCTGGTCACAGAAGAGGGCTAGAGGCGTTGCACAGCCCTGGCCCACTTTTAGTTTTTCCAGCATGGCGTTTTCATCGGCAAATCTTAGGTTTCCACTTCCAACGCCCAGTTTTTTAGCAAGATCATTTAAATTGACTTGCCTGTTGTGCAGAACAGTCACCAGCCAGAACCCTTTCTTCTTCTTGTCTTTAAGAAACAGGTTTTTACTGTGACCTCCTTTCATGTGTTGGACGTGGGGCATCATGTCTTCAACAGTGAACACCTAGAGAATACAATCAGTGCAGTGTGAGACTCCACATCCCACTAGGCTTTCAGTTCTGTACCAGCAGCTATCCTTTGTTACATACTTAGGAAATACTGAATGTTATACTCGGCCTAAAAACTGTACCCTTCTATGAAGAAATTTTAAAAGAACCTTAATAAAATGTGACATACTGCTCCTGCACACTGTCCGAATCGTTTGTGTCTTGTGCACAGCACGAACATCCCACTCTAAAAATGCAAAGAGGCTGCCCGGATAGCATAGCACTCCTGTGTGCAGATCCGCAACAGACGGATGTGGCGGTGTGTGTGCGCTTCTGACTGGGAGTGCAAAAGTTCAGGGAGCATCCCAGATGGCTGGTGACTTCAGCGGATGGGCTGTAGCTCCTCAAAACGACTGGAGAACTACAGGGGGACAGAAACACAGAAGGGGACCAACCCGGCAGGAGAACGGCCCAAAAACCTGTTGGGCCCAGCATCCCTAGGTCTACCTAGCGAGAAATGCGAAGGTTGACACTGTCCGTGCTGGTACGTGACTACGGTAAACCACAAGTGCCGAACCCCGCGCGGTAGCCT
>NW_010285869.1:0-2749 GCF_000690775.1 Eurypyga helias
GACGTCAGTTGCCCGTCCTCTATCAGTACCTAAAAAGGCCTTCGTGCTGCAAATGTAATGTACTTTCAATTACGTGTTAAGCATGTGATTCGATACATATCTTTTTTATTAAATTTGTCCCATAAACCATGGAGTTTTCAAAGTGGATCAGTTTAATAATCCTGCACCCAGCTTAGGTCCTCTCCTGGTAGACTATGCGTTTAGAATTTGTGGCCTTAATGTAGTAGGAGAGTAGGTAATGCCTTCATTTTCCATTATTAGGCGGTTCTTTTTTATGGCTCTGAAAGAGCAGTTCCTGTAATTGCAGTTAGGATTCAGCCATCCCAATTAGGCTTCCCAGATCATATCATTACTGTTGAGAGAATAGCCTGGGTTCTTGGCTGTGCTTGACTGGAGAGAGCTTTCTGCCACCTCTCTTAAAGGGGTAGTGGTGTCTCAGTATGTGGTTTGCTACTGTTTTGATGGGTAAAAAGAGAATGTTGTTAGTCCTTAGAACACAGGCTTGAATGTAGTTTTCACCATATATTGTGACTGAATCTTCCAAACTGCCCCTATGGACAAATGTGTGCTGGCAGCCGCAGAGTCTGTGTTCAGGACTCTGAAATTGCCACCAAAGCTCAGGCAGTTAAATCTGCAAGGGCAGACTTCTGCTGCTGAACAGCGTCGGTTGGCAGATTTAAAGTGTTCCCCAGCAATTCGACAGGCTACAAAGAAACCTTGCAAGGAAACCCCTTATCTAGGTGTTACATTCAATAGACATCATTTAACAAAAATAATAATGGTCAGGTAAACAACTTTATATTCCCTGCTGTGCTTATAACCAAGGTGTCTCACATTGGTCTGTCAGGATAGGCAAGCAAAACTAATTAACATGTATTTCATCATCAAGACTGATTAGAAAGAAGAACAAATCAGATTTCTAATTTACATTTTGTCTATATTATTTACGTTATAATTTAGGTTATTTCCCACCTAAGCTCTGTTTTGTCAATTAGCTTCACAGAAAGTACAGATACAAAGCACCCACATGTACAATTTCTTTGCAACAAACAGAGTAAATATCCCACTCGGAACATCTTGTCTTGTAATCAGAGCCCATGTTTACTTGGCAGCAGAGCAATTAAAGGGGTCTGTAAACCTCCTTGCTTTGTATTTCTAGCCCTAACACAAGTTGGGTGTGGGCACTGAGCACTGCCCCATTGCATTTTTACCATCCACTTTCTCCAGTGTTACATTAAAAAATAAATGGCTATCGGATAGGACATAAGATGGAAAAGACTCAGGCTGGGTTATAAAAATTATTTCTTTTAAATACAGCACACACAAAAATTCTACCTTCAGCCCAGTCAGGTCAGACACCCCCAATCCTATCGCTGCTTGTTGTCTATTAGCAGCTGGTTAAGCTGCACGGGGGGAGTTTGTTGAGTATAATGCTAATGAGATGACATGCTGTGCCTAGTCCTGGAGAGATTGCTAGAGAGGTTGAAGCCCAGATGTATTTTTTTCCCCTAACACACCTAATTCAATTTAGGGGGCAGGAGGCTTACACTTACAGGCTCCCTTCTTACCCTATTTAGAGCCTATTGGGGAGAAAAAAAACACGCAATTGTTGCAGCGATATCTTATCAGATAGGAGTACGAAGCAGCTGCCTTGAGGAAGGGCAGGTTGACTGTTCCTCCGTATGGCTAGTGCTGGGCCTAGTTTTAAACCCTGTATTGCAAAATCAGAGAGAACTCAAGGGGAGAGTGTGGGAAATGCTTTAGGAGCTGCAGCAGGGTGTTGCGAGAGGAGAAAGGGGAAGGGAAGGAAGAACTAGAAGCTGGGGGAAAACTGAATACGATAAAGAGAAGAACTCTAAGGAACTCTTCTTCAAGCAAAACATTAGGATGAGCTAATAGGTAGATTATCTAATGTAGGTGAGGTGTTAAAACACAAACTACAGTGTGTTTGCTCATATCCCAGTGCATACTGGGGATGAGATGGGTGGGAAGGTTGGAAGATGTGGTTATGAAGTGAGAGGTGAGCGTACATGAGAAGAAATGACCAGCTCCAGTGTGAGTTTGGACATCGATGTGTTTGCCAGAGCGTTTGAAAGAGGAAATGTGATGGTGTGGTTGAAAGAAGAAGAGGATGCTTTGGTCTGTCCTGTGCTGGTGTGTGCCTTAATGATCTGAGAGATCCTAACCCGCAGCTTGCCCCTTCAGTCTGGTGTTGAATTGCGTGGAACAAGAAATGTTTGACGGACCTGGGGGTTGAACTCGCGCGGCGGCGAGGCAGACAGCACGCTTTATTAGGCTGCGAATTCCTGCTTTTGACTAACAAAAGAGGTTTGAAATTTATAATAAACTCCTTACGCTTCAATGCCCAAGCAAAGTACTATTGTAAGACCTAGCGCCAAAGCAGTTTATGAAGAGAAGGGCTATTCAGTAGTGCTTTTGGTAAACACTCCAGCAGAACTAAGGGTTTATCTTGGACTAGCTGATAGTAATCAAAAGGAAAGCCTGCCTAGGAAGACTATTGCAAAATTACCACTAATGATGTGAATTACTGAGTTCCCGTGTGTCTCAGATCCTGAGTGACTGTAGCCAGTGTGTGGTGGACACCAGTACCCTCTAGAAAAGCTCAGCTGTTTGTTCCCAAAATTATCTGCCAGAATCCTGCTTGCAGCCGACGTGGCCCATCAAGAAGCTCCTGCTGTAGGGCACTTGTGTTTGTTCTGAGACGCCTTAGAATCATAGAATGGTTTGG
>NW_010285870.1:0-2605 GCF_000690775.1 Eurypyga helias
GGTCCCTTGCAACCCAAACTGTTCTACGATTCTGGGATGCTAGCTGGTGTGTCAGAAATGAGGGACTTCTGAAACATTTTATGCACCTGCTCTAAGGAGACCACAGTGATAGGGCATATGTCAGCATTCACTTACCTATGTCTCTGGAACAAATCTAAACAACAAAAAATGCTTTGTGGGAGTGTCGGTCAAACTTAAAAACTGCTTTCTGAATAGAACATGCAGCATGTCTTTATAAGTCTTATGACTAACTGGAGCAATATGGCAACATTTTAAAAAAAGTGTCAACAAAAAATGAAATCAGCTGTTACAGTGAGCCATTAATAACAAGATTGCTGAGAAAAATAACCTTACTGCATTCTTTGAGCTCAAAAAGAACCCACTAGGTGTAAAGGCGTCCAAACATTATTTTCCTGAATTCTGTATGTGTATCCCAGATGTAAACATATTTTTTGGGAAGCCTATGATTCAATATTAGTAGAAAGTGCCTATGTGGAGCAAACTGGCATAATAATTTTTTATCCAGTTTTCACACTAGCACTGAGCAAGTGGTAGTTCTTCAGAATTTCAGTTCTTATAAATCTCATTCTCACTGTAAGCCTTTTTTTTCCTGAAGTTTTTGCCTAGTCTCTGTTTAATATTATCTTGTTCCAGGGTCACAGGAAGGGGGCAGGAGCTTTCTCACTACGGTCTTACTCATTGTGGGAGTGGTCCTTGCATCAGATACTCTGCTGTATATTTTCTCCATTTACATCAACCACATCTGTCACAACTCCAAATTCTCTTCTTACAGTGTCTTTCCTTCATTTCCATCTTCCTCTCTAATTTTGAATCCCTACCCTTTGATTTAAGCATAAAAGTTTTGGGAGTTTTATGTTGTGGGTTTCTTAACTCTGTGCTCTGTTACATCCAGTCCCATTTCTAATCAAATTGAATCCAGTTGGTAAGTCATATGTAAAAGCTAATTGCTGTAGCTGTTCAGTCTGGTGCTCTTCAGTGTCAACTTACATAACCAAAGTACATTTATAATGCAGGAGTACAGGATCTAGCCCTTGTTTCTTACCGGATACTGTGTTAACCTGACTCAAGATTTAAAGTCTGCATGCAGCAACCTTTTATCTTCCTAGTAACTCCAGTCAGACAGGCTACGTGAAGGAAATACAGCCTAGTAACAGAGGTGCTCCTCACAGCAATTGTTTTGGCCTCTTGAGTAAACACTTGCTCCTGGTCATACTCTTACGTATTTGGGTCATACTCTTCCCACAAACTTGACTTCTGTGGACAATATAAATGACTGGGGACTAAGAGAAGTGTTTTCTTCTTTTCAGTACTTTGGAACATCATTGCCTCAACACAACTCCAGCAACAATTATGTTTTAGGGTCTTGAAACATGCATCCCTGGGCTCAGTAGAATCCAAAGGTTTGTGATTCGATGGAGACTGCAATTAAATTATTTGCTTGGCCTTTGTCTTTATGTGTAATCCTGGATCATAAGTTGTCACCCCGTTCCTCTGTGCTTCCATTCCTTCAAACGCAGTGGGGAAACCAGTCCACAGAAATCACAAGGCTGGTAGGAGGGGAGATCTCCAGTCCCAGCCCAGCCAAGAGCAGGCCCAGGCTGGATTGCTCAGGGCTTCACCCAGTGTAAAGCATGAAAATGCCCAAAGCTGGAGACAGCCTGACCTCCCTGGGCCCGAGCCCCACCACTGGGCTCTTCTCATGGGGAAAAGTCTTCTCCAGCCTGAGTTTCCCATGTTTTAGCTTGTGCTGCTGCCTCTCACTCTCCCACCACACCCTGCTGTGAAGCGCCTGGCTGCATCTCCTTCATGCCCTCCTGCCGATGCCAGAGAAGATGCTGGGTGCCTCCGAAGACGTTTCTTCTTCCAGCTGAAGCAGTCCTGGTTCTGCAGCCTGTCCTTGCAGGACAAGGGCTTCAGCCCCACTATCTTGGTGACAACCCTTCACTTCCCACCAGTTCTATCTGCATTGGAAAAGTAGTATGGCAGTTGATGTAATAAAAAGCACCAGTAAGTGTTTAGCTGTTATAATTATAAGGGACATATGATGACTGGGATGGGAAGAATTTACCAGACTAAATTCTGGCAAATAAAGTAGCAATAATGACAGTTATCACAGCTACAGTAGTCCCATGCTCCGCAAAAATGACCTGAATACCACCAGCTTGTTTAGTTGTACTATCTAGTGAAAGAAGAAAGAGGATATATTTCTCCTAAAACCTATTCAAACATATATTATATTTGGTATTGAGTAAGTATTTCTTCCTTACTGTATTAATGTTCGTCTTCAAGGTGACCCAAGAATAGATAAAAGTTTTATAAAATAAAGGAATAGCAATGCTGGAGATGAGATTTTTTTTTTTCCCTAACCAGTGCTGGGCCTTATTAATATGCTTACAAAGTGACCTTGCTCAGCAGCTAATTCCTTATGGTGATTCACATGTTATTTTTCTCACTGACATATAAGGACTCAAAAAGGATGAAGGTCAAAGCATATGTGCAGCACTCAAGTACTGGACAAACATTTCAAGAGCTGAACTGGAACTAAATGGCCTAACTACTGGCCTACAGTGGGTGGAAGCAGGGA
>NW_010285871.1:0-2786 GCF_000690775.1 Eurypyga helias
CGGCTCATTAATTGGTTGATAACCCCCTGGCTTGGAAGAGGATTTTGAAGACCTCAACTAAGCAAAGGCCAGGAGCACCCCCTGTGAGAAAGCACACCTCTGCCATAGGTAGTGGGTTCTTTTAGGACAGGTTTATAGGTCTGTTTTGGGTGCAGTTATGTCATGAGAGGGGGTGTGCAGCTACCTCACTGTGCGCATGGAGTGGGGAGAACATGAAATCTGACCATGCGTCCTTTTGATGAACTGTAAAGAAGTTGTTTCAGCAAGTAGAGCCTAGAGTTTGGATTTGGGTGTTGCCTTCACCTTGTCAGAAGAGTGATGTTTGACACAGAAGGACAAAGGAGGGCATGAGGAGAGTACCTGGAGAGAGGTTTGTCCTTCTGCAAATCTTTATTAAATGGTTTCCCTGACCCATAAATCAGGACAGCCTGCAGAGGTGAGAAGGACAACCACAACCTTAACCGTGAAACTGGTAACACTTAAACTTTAATCCAAGATAAAAGAATTAGTTTATCCCGGTTCTAATATCCCATATCCTTCATTTTTTTCATCTCCCACTGCTGCCAAAGCACTGAGAATTGGTACAAACAGATCAACACTGTTGGATAAAGAGCATGTTAAAACAGCGTACTTCTGCTGAATGATTGTCCCACATGCAGAAGAACTCAGTGTTGGGCGTAGGTCCTCTGGAACAGGAGGAAATCTGCTTCTTGAGCAGACTCACACTGCTCCCTCTGGACCTGAGAGCAGACAATGCTGGTTTTGCTCTTCCAGCTGGTAAGTGGAGCCATCACAGGAGGAGGCAAGGGCAGGAGCGAGTCCTCCATCTGCTCTCTTGCTGGCTTAGCCTAGGAGTGTTTGTTCAGACAGAGCAGAGCCAAACAGTGGAGGGGGGAAAAACAGTCTAAATGCAGTTCCTGTGGTAGCTACTGTTAAGTGCTAAAACCAGTGACTTTAACAGCTTAGATACTTTAACCTGGACACCATGAGACCTGATTCAATGCTAGTAAATCTGTTAACTGGCAAAAACCTGCAGATCTTGTTGCCAAATAAAACAATGGGTGACGTTAAATACCCAGTTTTGCTAAGTAAAACCCCACTAAGCATTAGAAATTAGAAAGGATGATAGTTGTCTTAGTTACAGCAAAGCAAATTCTTTGGGACCCATTTCTGCATGGCTGCGTCTTTGAGATGTTACTTTGCAGTAGTCTTGTCATGTAACATCTCTTGTGGAAATTCCCTTGCAGGGAATTCTCTCTGGTTTAGAACTGACTCTGCTTAGCTAAATATGAGAGAGATGGGATGCCTGATGTCAATCTGAATTGCGTGGTCAGCATACTATTCTGCATTCCTCAGCTACAGCGTATCACTGCTGTATATGCTAGAGCTGGTTTCCACCAACCTGCCCCTGCAACTTGCTCAGTTTCAGACTTGCAAGCTGGGACAATGGAATACAAACCTAGGCAGAATTTGGCCATGTAGGTGTGTGTGATCTGGGAGAATGATTTGCTTTCAACAGGTTCATTAGAAAAAACAAACCCTTTCAACCTGCTTTTGCCAGGTCCTCAGAAGCCAAACAAGGTCTGCAGTTGTTACTGCTTAGAGTTAAACCTTACAAGAATGGACACGGCACCACAGTCTCACTTTTGTATTACTTCCAGAGCAGGGCTGGTCCATGTCTAGTGTTTCACTATGAGGACAGTTTGGATTGAATCTGGATTTACACCCACTGCGTAAACTGACCCTCAAAAGCTCCTAGTGCTTCTTGCATAGACAGCAGTGTTATCTCAGCGTGCTGTCCAAATTCCAGTTCAGTCAGTTGTGTTCTCAATAGTTAAATTTTTTTGTGTTGTTTTCAACAAGTGTTACGCAGTTCCTCTCCTCAGCATGGTATAGTGGTGTTATAATACGCTGTTACTGCCCTCAGAGGCAGCTGCATTTTAACTAGGGTGAAGTGACTGACATATGACTGAAATTTTTTGTCAGTAAAGTCTCCGATTTCCACAGAGGCTGCTCCTTTGGGAAAGAAGTGCTGGCATTAATAAATCTTTGAGTTGCAGAGAGTGGGCAATGTTGGCAAGTGAATTTATTACAGATGCGTAGGTCTGCACAGCGGATTCTTGCAGATAAAATGTGGAAGTTTGATTAAAGACTAGAGCAGGGTGATTGCTCACGTACAGTGATTTCATTAGGTTGTCTCAACTAAGAGCGATGTACTGGAAGTGGTGCATGATATATAAAATTTGAGCAACATTGAACTACAAGAGGATATTTGTCTATCCTGTGTAAAAATGTTTCTGTCCTAAACAGACAGAAACAAGAATGAGTATAATTCCTATGTAAAAAAAAGGCAGGAAATAATTATACCAAGGTCCCTCGAGCTTTTGTTAGTTTACAGACTCTGAGGATGCTTGACAAACAAAGAAACAGTTGAAAGTGAGCAGGAAAGTTAAATTCTGCCTTGTTCCCTACTAAGTGTTGCTTAAATTTAATATAGTATGTCAAGCCTTGTTACTGGTCCCATTAGAAGTGGTTGTATGTATGAGGTCTTTGCAGGACTAAGGCTTTAAATGATAAGTTATGATTAAAGGGTACAATCCAACCAGCAAGAAATACTACTTTGAGTTTTAGCTTAAGTCATGTATTCTTGCATTTGTATCAGACACAGCTGATAGTTTCCATGCATGGTAATCTTGTAGGTCATGAAGATTCGAGAGATATTTTCTGTGAAATAAAAAATATTATCATAGTATCATAGAACAATAGAATCACAAAATGGTTTGGGT
>NW_010285872.1:0-2743 GCF_000690775.1 Eurypyga helias
CAACCCAAACCATTCTGTGATCTTTATGAAATGTGTCAACAGAAGTGGCATTGGTAACTGAAACTCAGTGACACTGTCATGTGAGAAGCAAGATAACATCAATTCATTGTTAATATTGAACAAACTGTTAATTCCTGATCTGTGTACATGTTGCTGTATACAAGTTACAAGGAGAACTTGTAGTCTTTTGAAATGGTTTATTCAATTGCACCTTTATTGCAATTTCCCTGTATCTTAAACAGAGAAGACAAGAAATTTGTTCACTTGAGGCTGAGCTGTCAGGTATTGCAGATATCAGTTTTAGCTTTAAATATTCAAACTGGCTAGGGGAAAAGTGAACAAGTTCTGCAGTTTATGTGGATCCTACAGGTTCCTACACACATCTTCAACCTTTAGATTTTCAACTAAGTGGTTGTTCCTGGTTCTTAACCTACCCTTTTCTTGCTAAACTGAGGAGTTCTCATAGGAGGCATCCCTAAGGTATCTGCGTGGTTCATCAGTCAGTTGAACTAAAGCAACTGCAGAGACTTCCAGGTTTGGCACCACAGTTGGAGCTGCTCTGTCTTCATGAGGTGGATAGACGGTGCATCCTAAGTAAGCAGGGGGTGTATAACTGTAGACTTAGCATCTTACTTTGACTGGATAAACTTGCTTCTGCTAGTGTGTGTTCTTTATATGTGTATGTATTCAGTTAATAAGAAAGCATCTTTTGTTCATTCATCTTAATTGATAAAACACCACCAACTTAGGAGGAAGGGGAATAGGAAGGGAACTTAAGTGCAGAGCTATTAATGGAACGATTAAAGAGCATGTAACAACTGCCGGAGGTAGGAGGAAAATAGGTCTGTGTTTTAATCGTAATCACCAACTTGTGAGGCTTAATTTAACCGTTGGTAAAACTGAAATAGCACGTCTGAAACAACTACTTCCTGAATCATCCGTCTGGGGGCAGCAACCTGATGTCAATGACATATGGAGATAAATGCTACTTTATATAATTGGTGCTAATTTATACTATAGTGGTAAATGATATTATATAATTTATATAATAATTTGTATAATTAGTAACAACATTTATATTAATTACACAAATTAATATGAAATTCAGGGGTAAATGTTAGATGCTTAATAACATACTGATAATAAACACTAAATATAATTGCACAGAATTACACTTTAGCATTTGTTAGAATATTTCGGAAGTCTGAGGATGTAAAGGCACCACAGATGTGAGAACTTGGGATTTCCAGCTTTTTTTGGAAAGTCTTATTCCTTTAGCGTCACTTGTTTACCTAACTCAACAGTTTGAAGTATTTGTGTTTGAACTCTCTTGAATGAAGAAATGGTCCTTGTTTCAATTGTAATGAATAAAGATGTGTCAAATTTAAAAATTAATAAAACAAACCCTCACACACACTTTGGAGGGATATTAAACGAATGCATTTATGTTCAATTACTAAGCAGTAACAGGATCTCTGCAGTAATTTAGCAACTATCTATAAAATGTCATAAGCTCAGCAAACATTTTAGATGTTTATGATTGCCGCATCAAACTGTTAATGCTGTGTGTATCATTTAGTCTGCTAGTTAAGTTTGATGGTTGAATAATTGACTGAAGAATTTTTGAGAAGCGAGTTGAACAATGACACCAAGTATCACAAACTGTTCTGTAGGAGTTGACAGTGCTGAATGAAATGGTCTTTGACATGATTGCAGTTCAGATTCACAGATAGGTAAAGTCAGGAATACGAAAAACAATTTCATGGAAATTCAAGTTATTGTTGGAGATATTGTGAAATAAGTAAGAAAACAAGGGTCTGCCCAAGGTATTTTAAGCCAGACTTTTAAAAAAAGACATCTTTTAATCCTATATGTAACTCTTAGTTGGCATAGTAAGAATTAGGCTAATGAATGAATCCAAAATATGTTATTTGTTTGTACCTTTTAAAGATACTTCAGTAAAACAGGCTGAAGTAAGGGGTTTTTCCAATAAAGAAGGCCATGATACTTCATGAATCTTGAATAAATGGAGAGGGGAAGGGTCAAACAAATGGACTGGGGAATTAAGGCTTTAAAACCTATGCATTATCATATAGATTAGCAGTACAGCGTTTTAGCCTTGAACTGTTCAGAGTCAGAACTAGCAGATTAAGTCCAATTCCCATACATAAACATGAATAGCATTATCCCTCTTAAATGTGGGATTGTTTCTGTAGGAATCCTAGGATTCCCTGCTACCCTAAGGTAATGAAGTCCTACAGAAGAGTGCTCCAGTAACCAAAGTAGTCTTCTAGATTACCAGCATGTGAAAATATTTCATTTAAAAAAATCTTCCTTCAGAGAATCTGAGTGCTCCTAACAACTCCCCTGAGCCTCAGTGAGCTGCTGTAAGCTTTGATTACAGTGATGAAGTGGGATGTAGCAAACTGCAGCAGCTTGTCCAAGAGAGCAGTCAGAAATTGGTTTTCCTCTGTGCTGCACCTTCTCCAGTTTGCCGGTACTCCTTCTGCCTGATGCTTTCAAAGAGTCATGGCCTTCAATGGGACTATGCCATACTGGTACAGAGGCGTGCTCCCTTGGCAAGTGAGTGCACTGGAATGGCTTTTTGAATGTTTGCTTTGATTCAATGTTGAATTGGCCAATATCTTGCGATATAACAGGAGTTCTGTCATACATACTTTCTGTATGTTAAATAGATGAGATGTTATTGACGGTGGGATTGGGTACACCCTCAGCAAGTTTG
>NW_010285873.1:0-2755 GCF_000690775.1 Eurypyga helias
ATTCTATGATGATGATTCTATGATAATGACAGATGAAACCCCAGAAATACCTAAAAACTTCAGACACTGGCTTTAGATGCTGCATTTGTCTAAAACATTTGTACTTATTCCACAAGTATTCAGTTCTTAATATTTTTCCACTGTACCAGACATAAAACCCCACCCACAAATTTATTCAGTACTTTCCCTTTCTTTTGATCTAAAAATTTATCTTGTATTTCTACAATTCCAATTTGCTTAATGATAGGTTTTATCAAAACGGCTAACTCCTCTATCTAGATGAAGAGCCTGACATTAAGTTTTTGCCATATATTTTTTGCATCCATAATTAATTTACCACTGAAATTAATGTAGAAATAATATTGTGCCCACCACACACAGCTGTAAGTCCAAGTTCCTCTGTATTTACACATATTTTAATCATAAGTGCTCTGGTTTCCTTAAATTGATTAGAGGACTAGAAACCTGAGTACCAGAAGGAAAGATAAAATTAGAGTTAATGATCCAATTCGTGCTTCTACTTACACGTCTATAAATCAAGAGTAATTCCACTGACTCGAGTGGAATAACTAGGAACAAGATCTGCTAAATGCTTCTGGATTTTCTCCTGCTAAGACAGACAAAGGAATAGAGTTACTTATGACCTTCTCCAGAGACATCTCCTGATCCTAGGTATCTTACTGGATTTCTTCACACCAGTATCAATCAGCTATACTTCTTTGCATATTTGCCATGGTTTTTTAAAGTAATAAAGAAGTCCAAGCACAAATGCTGTCCTGTGTCTATTGGAAGCAGACAGCCTAAGAAACTTAATGGATCTGTTGAATCACCAGATAAACAGTTTAAGGAATATAAAGACATTTAAGATACTAAGCAACTTCTTTGCACAGATCCCTCAAAGAATAAAGATGGAGACAGTGCACAAAACCAAAGGTTTGCGAAATGTTATCTTTGCAGTAAAATGACGATACAAAAAGTGCCCGACCAGTTCGGCTGTATCAAACAGAAAACTCCAGGTGACCAACATGTTCTACTGATAGGCATATTTACAATGCAGAGAAAGTCATTGTTTTACTTCTACCGAAATAATCTTTCCAGGCCAGATACTCAGCTGCCTCCCTTCACTGATTTTACAGGTCAGTCAGTAATTCCACTGACACGAGAGAAGCAACTCCTTGTTGCGTTCCGTAAGGATGCATTGCTGTGGGTTCGTGCTATTTAGAAAACTGGGTATACACACTGGACATATAAAGTTTTGCCTTGGTGTTAATGTGGCCTAAAAAGAACATTTTCTTTACTTTATTTGACTACGTAATTAGAAAAAGCACTAAACAAATTTATACGGAAACTGACAACTTTGAAGCTCTTTAGATTACAAGGGGAAGAGAAAACCAAATGTATTGATCTTTGAAACCAAATATACTACAGATTACAATGTATTTCATAATTGTCAGTCATGAACCACAGCGGCAAAACCAATCACAAACAGGATACCTCCCTGTATAGTTTTTAGTTCTGCTTCCATAAATCTTCTGTTTCATCACAATTTGGGACTTCAACGTTACTCTTTAACAAAGCAAGTAACTAAGTAGCTCCTACCTGGTATAGCTGGTAAGACTCCAGACTGTAACATTGCTGTTCCCTAAAGAAAACAGAAAAATTTAGAATGAAAAATCTTTACAAGAAATAGAAATTTTACAAAATATAGAAAGAATGGCAGAGAAATCACTTTGCCATCACAAAAGCTTAACATGTGGTTTTAAAATCCAGAACAGAGCAGAGGTGCTCAGACCTGAAGGTGTTCAAACCATGCAGAGGTTGCAAACCCTTGGAGTACCTTAGCAGGGGCTAACTAACTTGGCTTTGTGTGCCTTGCAACAACTGCAGCAGGAACAGTGAAGCTTAGCACTATTGAATCAGCCCTGAATTAAGCAGCAAAAAGAGAAAAAAAATGTATATTCAGAGGAAGAAGATACAAAGTTGGTGTAACAGGATTAACTTATGTAAATTAAGGCCATGCCTATATTTGCTTAAAATGGTGGGTGCTGCGAGCAGACTGAAGCCTGGCATGTTTCAGACTCAACTCCATGAAACCATCAGATTTTATCCTGGAGCTCAGTTTGACTTCAGACTGTCTACAAATACCACCTGTGGCACCAGGGTCTTTCTAGTAAAGCTTTTTACCACCTCAGACATTTCACACTGTTCATAGCACGGTGGTGCAACGGCAGCCAGGACGCATCAAGGCAGCCAGGCAGAGTACCAGTGCCCATGCACACTTAAGAGTAAGCATGTTCCACAGCTTATTTCTCCCCTGCTATACCACCAATGTTATGTAAAGCTGATCTGGATCAGCTTCAGTATTTACTTGAGCTTTTATGCTAGCTGTACATTTCAATATATGAGACACTGAATTTGAGCAACTGTTTAGAGTAGAAGGGGAGGACATCAGAAACATGGACAAGATTTCATTTCTGAAACAAGAATAACATTCCACAGTATTTCAGAAAAAGAGCTTTTTATTAATTTAACCATAGTGGATGTTATTTGTTTCTATAGTTACTCTGTGCCACCACAGAAAATGCTGCTTTCTTTTGGGGAATATGCAGAAGCATCCCCACAGATGAAGGACAGAGGACTTTAGAGCCTACTATATAAATATATTCTGTATATTTAGATAACATTTGTCTATTACAATATAATTTCTATTAACTTTCTGTTGCTATTATTTATAGCAGACTTGATTTTTTTTTTT
>NW_010285874.1:0-2769 GCF_000690775.1 Eurypyga helias
TTCTATGATTCTATGATAATAAAACAACAATTTACTGGTGACGATGCCTACCCTAGACAGGCAGTGACAGCTGAGTGTCAGTGACGGATGAAGCAATGCCTGTGAGTGTATACATACACACTAGCAGAGCCACCAAGGCTTTGTATTATTTCTAGTGATGTTAACTGGGATTTTACCATTAGAATTAGTTTAAGCAGAGTTAGGCCCCTAATCACCATGAGTCTGATTGTACATATACACAAGAATTTAAATAAGTAATATTTTTAAGCCTCTTCAACTATATGAATGAGTATTTGACACCAAATTGAATGACTTCTGTGAGATACCTAGAGACCTTCCAAGTTCAGACCTAGCTGGAGACCAGGAATGAATTTGCTTCCAGAGGCATTAAGCATGTAATTGCAGGGTGGATTGATGTCGCCTGGATAAAAGAACCCAGATGAGCTGCAGATGTCAGGTGTCTAGTCAACCTAAGAAAACCCCAAACCAACTGCACAGTCCTGAAGATGAATATAGCATTGTCCAGCCTTGGCTTTAGACAAGGTGAATGTCTGAAGAGATCGTTAATGCTGGGGGATAAAACAATGAATTATTTCTCTGATAAGTGGTTGTTTTTAATGAAATGGCAGATGTTTGAAGCTGCTAAAAGATTTAGAACATTATCAACCTTGAAAAGATGTATTAATAAGCCTACCTTTGGTAGTTATATATACTACCGGCGGTACATAAAAACATATGCACACCCTCTTATTTGCACAAAATTACTGCCATTAGAGAAAAAAAAATGTTGATGAGTCAATGTTGTGACCCTCTACCTTTGATCAAAGTACTTCTTGTTATACCTTTGATGAAGCAAATTCTAACATGGGGAAAAAGCATTTATAAAGGTCTCTGGTCTGAGACATAACCGTTTGAGGGACTGATGCTTAACAAAAATGACAATTCATTTTTTTTACACCAAATATCATAGGTAAGCACTGTAATCTATTTCTTTATTGTAACCATTTGATATCAATCTATGCACAATGCTCACGATTAAAACTATTAGATCAACTATTATAAAATAAGTTTGGCTGACAAAGTCTGATACAAGATAGTAATACCAGGATTTCTGCTAATACTTGTGCTTCATGTGGCTAAATTTATCTGAGTGGGACTAGACTACCGAGATGCTCACAAGAAAATATATTAGTAATGGTTCATTCAAGGGACTGACATCCCTCTCGGCTTGCCCTATGGGATATACTTTTCATCCCACACCTTTAAAATGAGCAGGGATACTACAAACCCAATGATAATCCCACATGCAAGAAAACTAAAGTTTACTTTAATTTCAAAGTGATTTTACATGTTTCAAAGTGCTGAAGGTATCTGATTTTACTTGGTTTAGGAGTTCCATATTAATACACAAAGTTATATTAATTTATAGTCAATCATGAAAAGTTTTGTCATTTATATACAGACCGGTATCTTCTATTTATCCTGACCTATATCAAGGTTAATAGAGTTATAGTAAATCTCATTGCCTGTGAATGCAATTACCAAAAATCTGACATGTAGTTAAACAGGAACCTTCAGCAGGTCCTGCTGCTGTATAGATGTTGTTATATTTGAACCTTCTGCCTCATGTAGACATTAATTTTTACTAGTGCTTAAACTGAAGGTTTGATTCTGCACCACAATAAAGTAAATTGAAGTGGGGATCAATGCTACTCATATTATTTCTACGTTATGCATACATCTGGGGCTTAACCAAGACAGGATGTGAATTTCTCATAGGTGTTCTTTTCTCTTTGCACTTAAAATGTGTGGTATACCTATGTATCTACAGGCAGATTATATTTAAGCATATTACATGTACATTGTATATGTGTGTGCATACATTCATTTGAAGAAAAGTAAAACCATGAAATAAGAAATTTCCCCCTTATTTACACTGTTTTCCACAACCAATAGGTATGTGAAAAAGTGATTAAAAACCCATTGCAACTCAAAATAGATTATCAGGCAGTTCCCTCATTTAAATGAATGCCTATGTTTCTGGAAAAAAATAGATTGCCTTTTTAAAAGGATGAAGGTACCTTCTGCTGTGACTAATCTTATCCAACCATCTGAGAAAGGCATAGCAGGAAACAATTTATTGAGTGTAATTATTCAGTATGCAGGTAACAGTAAATAACAAACACAAGCTTCTTAGAGTATACAGTCAGTAGAAGAAATACCTAATTACTGAGCATTTTTGCAAGTCTCTAGACCAGAGTCAACATCTAGCTCTTAGGAATAGCGCATCATGGTCAGCTGTGAAAGACTTTGGACCAAGAAATCAGCAATGGATATTGTTGCTGTATTCCTATGACAGTGATAAAATGGATAATATACCAGAATATGGATAATATAAAAGTCTCATTTTATGAAATATAAGAATTCATATTAGTCACCGAAGTTGCTAATATAATAGAAAATAATCCTAATGAAATGTTTCTGTTGCATTAGCCTCTTCTCTGGCTGTATAAAATGTATATTGTTTCAATTACAGTATTTTGTAATCTATCAATCCATCGTCTTCTAGATGGCTATTGTCAGAAGCTACATGAGCTTGACATATAAGATGGGTAAAAATGTCATTAAGACTTCATGGTCCCTCCAAAAGAAAATCAAGTATTCATTACATTGATCTGTTCAGCATATAGAAAGGGAGCCTAAATGTGCCTTCCAGAAACTTGGCATATGCAACATACAGAATGCTAATACTAATCATAGAATCATAGA
>NW_010285875.1:0-2781 GCF_000690775.1 Eurypyga helias
AAAACTAATGCAACAGCAGTAAATTGTGCTGCAGTCCAATTTCTCCCACCACTGTACAAACACTTGTGCCAGAAATGCTGGGCTATGAAGGATAAAATTTGAGTTCCCAGAAAATAACACACAAATTCAGAATCCAAATGAGCCATTAATCATATGACAAATCATAAAAGGAAAAATATGGTAAACTTCCCTAGTATTTGCTATTCTTAATATCTGATTTATTATTTTTAATGTGTTTTTCTTTGAAACTCAAAGTTCATTAGTGTTGTGCCCTATGAAAATCATGACATCCTTTGACTAGGAGTAACAAGATCTTAATGTTATATTTAGCTATTGCGAGTAAGAGGTTTTTTGAGTGAAATCCACAGTACTGAAGTGGTGAAGGGGAATGAAATGAAGAAATTGCTGTACTAAAGCAGAACAGAAATCAATCTAATTTAATATCTTTCTCTGCCAGTGGCCAGTGCTTGGTACTTTAGGTGAAGATATGAGAAACACTGTGATAATTGCTTTCACAGGAAATAATTCTTTCTGCTGCTTCTCGTATATTTTTGGCTATCATACCTTGCGATACAATGCATTAAATCCTTTCTAAAATTTTACTTGAAGAATCTTTTTATTGCACCTCCAGAAGTTCTTTTATTGAAATAAACATCTGTTCCCTTTTAAAAAATTGTATGCATTTTTGTCCTCAATGATAGTCATTCCATAAGATCTCATAGGCTTATTATGCTTTGAGTGGAAAAAGTATTTACCTTCGCGGGTTTTTAAAATTACTGTCTTCCAGCTTCACAGAACAGATGACAAGAGAAGCAGAGAGAAGCTCCCATAATAACTTCTGTATTGCTTAATGTTCCATATAAATTATTGAGTCATACTTCCGTGGTGATGTACTTAAAAGGATTACATTTTTCTGAAGCTGAGATTTCTTTAGAAAAAAAATATATCAAAGTGATGGAAAACTTCTGTGAGGAAAAGGAAATTAGTATTTCATGTAAAGGGACATTAAAACGTTGCTGCTTTGGTTGCCATTTCATTACTAGCTTTGCTCACTGCAGATGATTGCCTTTCCAGGTTTTTTGGCTCTGAAGTTATGCCCAGAAGTGCATACCCACACACTTAGATACACACGGTCATTGTCATCATCTCCTGCGTCATGCTGACAGCTGCACAAGGGTTTGCCCCAGGGTGCAGTTAACCACTAGAAGTAGACTACTTTTGCCTTACTGATCACCTGCTGTGGTGTTGGCAAGCATGCAGAGTTTGGTGTTCTCTTCAGGGCCAGCTTGAGCCTAGGCATGATTTTAGGAATGTCTTATTTTAAGCTGATCAGAATCAAGTTTAAAGTAAACTGAAGAAGGCTACTCTTTCTCTGAAAATCAGATGTCCTCAGAAAGTTTTGTGTGAAATGAAAATGTCTCAAGGAAAATAACCGTCTCACACAGAGTTTAAGTTCTTGTAACTCCAGGATGTGTCGTGTCTGTTTGTGCTTTGTAGCAGATGGTGGATTGAGATGTGACCAGACAACATTGGCATGCCTCAGCAAACCTGAGTGTTTTGCAGTATCTGGAAAAAGCCAGCCAGGTGCTGAGGTGGATATAATGCACTAGATGACCCAGGAAAGGAGGTTTCCCACTCATAAATATTGGTACAATTTGTAAAGATGCAGATCCTAAGTATGGGAATCCTTAAATGCATTTCTCCACATAACAACCTATATGAAAGGGAAAGATTTTAATGTCTAGGGCTGAGGAGGGGACAGTTAATGCAACTGGACCAGTTAACAAGAGCTGTAAGTGTTCACAGACCTGCACAGTAATCCAGGAAGTTGGCTGCCCTCCCTCTTCGCAAGAAAATGACAACTAACTTTCAAGGTCTGCTTCCCTCAGTTTGGTCACTACTGTCAGGTCTGCTGTCTGATGGAAAAGGTCAAATGCAACCACTTCCTCCTAGACGCTGCTTCCGCAAAAAGAGTGTCTTTTCAAAAGAGTAGTAGGTATTTTTTACTGATAACTTCAGGTTTGGGCCAAATGGTTGCCCTGCTTACACCCAATGGACATGGAACTATCACGTAGGTGTCACACCCTTGAACTCAGTGGAATTTTTATCTTGAGACATCTGTGCTAGCTTACATTGGCTGAGAATCCAGGTTTTTCTATTTTCTTATACCTTTATAATAGAACAGTAAATATAGAAAAAGTGCACAACATTTTCAATTTTTCGTATTTCGGGGACAGTGGTACTAATTGGGCACTTGAGGCACGCAATACTGCGTTTTGCCTGAATGGTTTAGTTGTACTCTAACACTCTGTTTTCATACTGAAATGCCAAATTTTTTCTCACAGCCAGGAGACAAAGAGAAACTATCAAGTCAGCCTGCTGTATATAGTTGTGAAAACATAAATTAACCTCAGGCACAGTTATTTGACTGCATTTCATGACACTTTTTTAAAACATTAATGAACGTTTAAAGTCTTTTCCCCATGTGGCTAACACTCTGTTAGTTCAGTGCTAGATAAGACACCACAGTTTTGCTTTATCACTTGAAAAAACATTGAGACAAAACCCAGCTGATTCTCAGGAGACGGAAGCCTTCTACATTTATGCCAACAAGACTAAGACTACAGTGTTTGTGATGGCTAAATATAGGTTTTTGGGCAGCCTTTTCCAAAGGAAAGGTATGTGATGAAATATTTGCTCAAGAATAAATGCACAAGCAGTTGTGTTTTTGATAAGGTGAAAAGACAATTTCTGAAACTCGGATTGTTGTGGTTTAACTCC
>NW_010285876.1:0-2784 GCF_000690775.1 Eurypyga helias
TTTTTTTTTTTTTTTCCTTCTTCCCCTTACCAAATCAGTGATGAATAAACCTCAAAAGTACTGTTCAAATGCATGCTAGATTTCACATTATGGCTTACTTGCAGACCAGACAACTGTGAGTGTTGATTTAAAAAGCCTTTTAATAACAGCCTCCTAGGGGAAACTTTAGGACTTGCTGTCCTTCTGTTTGGTTTCTTGTTCTTCTCTTACCTCAATGCCAGCAAAATTCAAAGGCAAATAAAAACATTTGGAAAGAAGGAAGAAGTCAAACTTTATCCAAACCTTCATTCACTTTTGGCCCATGGTTTGTGCCAAAGGGAAGGCTTTGCTTTATCTGCCTGGATCCATTCCCCCATTAGTTAAAGGTCTTGGCGCTGAAATACGTATTACTGCACAGTCTTTACACAAGCAGACTTTCAGTAGTGTTGGCAGGGATTTACGTGAAAGAGGTCTGTGTAATGCTAGTTAGGAGTCAGATGCTAAAGAGCATGTATTTATGTGTAGACCAGGAAACCTGTCTCCATTGTGGATTTGAGAACCTTGGCTGTTGTTACAAGCTATGGATTGCACTCGTACGGTAACATTTAGCACTGAAACTTGCATGAATGAAGACCATTCATGGAGGGTATGTTTACTGCTACATGTTCTGTGCTGATGCTAGGACTGCAATGAGGTGTGTTTTGGCTTGTGTTCTAACTGCTGTGGGTGCAGCTGAAAATACACAAGAAGAAAATAACCAGAAGCAAAACATGGTTCGCTGGTCGTCTGTGTCAGCTGACATCAGAAGTTAGCAGAACAAGGAATGTTGCTCTTATTCTGCGGAGTGAGAGAGTGGAGTGTGTGGACGCTTTGGTCCATGCCCCGCCAATGACTGACCATGAAGCTCAAAACTCTGGTGGAAAAAATTAAGAACCACTCATGTAAATGGACTGTGAGGTTCTTATAAGAACAGGAGGTCCTGGAGATGAATCCTAGAGTGGCTGCAGACTGTCCTGCCCTCTCAGTTGTTGGTCCTGGTGACATTGTATTTGATTTCTGCTTTGAAGGGAAGAGGTTGTGGACTGAGATATCAAAAGGAAGTGAGCAAGAGTAGAAAAGAGAGGGATGCTGCAGATGAAGGTCTATATCCTTGGTCTATATTCCCTCAGTCTGTTTTCCTTTTCCTCATTCCACCGTGGCAGCCTGCCCTTTTCAGATGGTCTCTTCCTCACACTCATTCCATATATCTCACCCTTCTTTATATGAGCTTGTGTCCTTCAGTCGGGATCACCATTTTTCATGTTGTCATATTCCAGTGTACCTGCTCCTAATACCTTCTCCCTGTCTCTTCTACCCCAATATTTACTGCTCTTCCTCACAAACTGCATTCCTCCATTTTTCCAGTCGCATCATTCAGCTCCCCCTTGCTTTTAGCCACGTTAATTAAACTCCTGTCTGACTCATCCCTCCCTCCACCCCCCAGCAGTATTCTGATCCCTCCTTTGTGGCATATTTCTAGCATTCTCTCATTTTCCAGCTTTTTCTCTCTGACGCCTCCTTTTCAGATGTGATTTTCTATTTTCTTCTGCCTTCATTTAAAAATCATTATGCCGTATTGTTTTAGACCAGTGTTTCTAACTCTTGCCTATCAGAACTCCTTACTGCATCAGACTCGAGGGGTGCCTGCATTCAGTTAGGCGTGCGGGCAGGGATCGCATCCCTGGCTGGAGGCAAGACTCCAATTTTTGTATTATGGTAATTATAGTTGTTTGAAAGCTGTTTGTTAACCAGCATGCAGCTTGCTTTGCTTTATAATGAGAACTGTCACATTCTCCATTCTTCAGGACAGATGTGGAAGGTCCTTAGCCCCGTTTCCTGGAAGGTTAGGGCAGCTCCAGCGCTGTAAGAGTGAGGTGGGGCTGCGGGAGCACGGCAGCTAAGTGTGGCTCATCCGGGGCTTCCCAGAGAACTCACACGTCTGTTGGACCATTTGCCTATGTGGAAGTGTGTGCTCAGCAGGTGTTTGCAGTGACAAAGTGGCCTTTCAAAAGAACAGTTATTTTGATCATCTGCATTATAGCATGGTTCAGTCTGTTTGTATGGTTGGAAAAGCAAATGTGTGCGCAAGCTGATAGCTTAACCTCTGTTCACATCAGGGCCATCAGTGGGCAGCAGAGCTTTTATTGCAGTCTCCTGACATGAGAGTTTTTGATTCAAATGTTCATATAATGCTGTGAGCTGAGTCTTCTCTAGCCAGTGGTTGTTGAACATTAATATGTGGTCATCTTATCTTTTATGCCACCTATGAGGTAATTTAACTCATTCAGTCCTAACACACTTGCAGTGTTTCAGCCTAATAAATACCTTTTTCTGTGTCAGAGCAAGTCCGAGAGGACAGAGCAGCTGCTTCTAAAACCACCATTTTCTGTACTTGCAATTTAATGTAGGTAGCAGAATAAAGTTATTTTGTGCAACTCAAAACCTTATCACTAGATAATTCTTTTCTTTCTAATAAGACAAGCCCATTGCCATTAAACTAAGCTTTAAGATTGGAATAACAATGTGTCTGATTTCAGTGTAGGAGGAACTAATTTAAGTGTCATCTCGGTGGTATCTACATCCTGTATTTAATCCTGATGGAAGGTAGTAAAGTGGAGTATCTGAACTACAATATAGGAATTACTGAAAAACTGGAGCTAGGAACCAAAATCCAGGGATGATTTCAGCTGCAATTTTTACAGCTTTTTTCTCTTTTTTTAATTTAGTAAATGAAACTGAAAGCTATACTGGCTTTTTTTTTTTTTT
>NW_010285877.1:0-2780 GCF_000690775.1 Eurypyga helias
CATTCTATGATTCTATGATCCCTCTGGGGAAATTAAATCAATTTATTCATCAATATGCAGCAGGTTTTTTGTCAAAGGTTAAGAACTTATTACACATTTTTCATTAGTTTACATTTATACAGAGAGAAGGAGGAAAAGATCCTTTTCCAGCTGTACTTCAACTACATAGAAATGAAAGCAAAGACGTTTTATTATGTTTCTGGGTTTATTTACAAATTAAACTTCACCCAGAGCGATGTTGCCATGACCCTGCAACTTCAGCCTCCCCAGACTGATGCACCACAGACCACAAACCCCTGTGATGGAAACACTGACTTCATGGAGACAAACCAAAGCAGCGTTAGTCATTTGCTCATCAGACAACCAGAGAGAGTATTTTGAAGCAGTTATGTACATGGATAGAGACAAAATGTCAAGTAGGGAATACACAGAAAGATCAGGAAGCATTTAGGTGATTAGAACAGATAGACTTTATCTACAGGATGTGGCAAAGTAATTACAGTGAAGGTTTTGAATCTGTTCATGGCAAGTAGGATATTTACTACTGATTACAGGGAAATCAAATTGGACCTTGGACACACTGATGGTAAGAGTGACAGGTATTTGTGTGTGCTGCCCATTTAACATCCAGAGACTTGCCACATCAGTATCACAACTGCCTCATTTTGCAAACTACGGGGTTCTCACTGCTTAATAGGCTTGATATTGATAAGATGGTTACTCTTCATACATGCTTACAGTACCTACAGGAATGGCATCAGGAATAAAACTCACCAAGAGTGGAGCTAAGGCTAGTTAACCTTGGAGGTTATTTGCCCTCTCAGAGTGAGAAATATCTGACAGTATCTTCAAAGGAATTCTATTTTGTAGAAGTAGTATTAAACATGAACAGCAGTACAAAAACTATGCTGAATGGAAATAAGCCACACTTTAAACATATGATAGTGCTGCTGTTTTTAAACGCAGATTTATGTGACCTTTGTCTATGATGTGCAAGAAAGGACTATTAGGACAGCAAAGATGGATTTTTAACATCCTTCAGGCTACGGTCTGTGCTGCAGTTTTTGTCCATCATTCAGCAGTAAGAAATAATTGAGAGGAATTAATAATGAAGTAGAGGGCTGTGGCAGCCCTTAGGCCTTCCAGGAAATGTGCTTGGGAGCAGCATTTGCACTGAAGGTCTCAATATATTTTGGACATACTTCAGGAAAACTCTAATGGTCCATGCCGGAGCAATAGCAATTCCTCTTCTTACTTCATTTTGAGGCAGTGGTTCCATATGAAAGATGTCAGAAAAGCATAATTCTGCATAGCAGAATGGTGTCTTTTGTAGGGATAACTAGATCTTCTCAGATTTCTGATGTCTTCCATTTCTAATAATGCCACAAATTCCTTAAAAGACTTAGTTAAAGGGGATTTAATTTTTCTGGTTCTACAGGGATATTAAAAGCCTCATGGCCCTTACAAAGACTAAAAGATCTGTGCATATCCATGCTAATTGAAATCACTCAAATCAGTGAAGCTGACCTGTGTTTGTAGACCACGTGTTCCTTTTTGTTTATAGTATTGCCAAGTAAAAACCTTGGCTAAACTTAATGAATGTCTCACTTAATTCTAGAAATACAAGACTTAACTGGCTCAGAAAAAATATCATGAAGAATCCTACTTTACAACAGAATCTTTAATGCTTCTTTAAAAAGCAAATTTATTGCAGTTTGTGGTTTTTATTTCCTCACAAAAACCCCAGCAGAACAGATCTTCTCAATCAAATTTATTGTCCCTGCTCCACCTTTCCATTAACTGTGAATCATAAATTTGATTTATTTTAGGTAGAAAGAGAACAGAAAATAAAAGTAGCTGAAATATTTCAGATGCTGGAAAAGAAGACTGCAAGTTCAATTTTAATCCTGAGTAAGTGATCTGGAGCACAGCTAGTGCATGTTCCTAACTACTATGATGCTTGCTGTGCAAAGGCTTTCTGCTCCTCGTTTAATGTATGTGAGAGCTTCACTGATGAGCCCTCCTAGGTCTGTAATGCTGTGCTTTGGATTTAATGCTCCAAACAGTTTGAACAAAAATGCCATCCACCTAAGAGCGTTAATTATAAAGCTCTCAGAAGTTAATTGATTACAATCTCATTTTATTCATTATCTAAGGCATTACACCTGTAGCTCTAACTGAAGTATTTATGACTCTGTCCAACAGAGTTGCCTATGCCAAACTCCAGGCAAGATCAGCCTGTACGAAAATGTACAAATGTAATGCACTATAAAACTACCATGAGCAGACAGCTGCTAACTTCTCAACAAGGTGAGGACAAACAGAGCCTGAAGAATAGCTTGTGCAGAGGAAGGAGGAGGCAAGTTTAAGGGTGCAGCCTTTGACAAGCTGTGGTGAGCCAGGCACACTCACTTTCCTACCAGCGGGGTTAAAGCTGTGCAGTAAGCAAACAGTGTGTAAGGAAAACATGAACACAAGTTGACACCACATATTCTAGGTGGAAGACCATGCTACATGCTGAAAAATAGCCTTATGTTTACGAATATTGAAGAGGCGCGTATAACAAACCTCTCTGAGATGCTGGGTGTATCAGCATGGCCATAGCACAGGCATGAAATCTGGTTAACTGACTTTTTCCGTGAAGGAGGGCACACATTTCCCCTATATAAAGTGCAGCTGTATCTTAAAAGATTGCCTCTCCCATTTGCTCTGCTGATATTGCCAAAGCCACTGGAGGTGCCAGAGTAGTAACCATTTTAGAACTCAGCCTAGCCAACTCT
>NW_010285878.1:0-2699 GCF_000690775.1 Eurypyga helias
TCTATGATTCTATGACTCTATGTTTAATGAAAAAATGGCAGTATCAATTGTGGGTTAAATATTTTCAGATTGTGGCACTATTTATAAACAAAGACCTGGCAAAGAGAGTGGGATGACAGCCAGGACTGCAAAGAAGTTATACGTTAATAGAGCTTTTCAACTTCTGCCCACTTTTTGAAAAAAAAAAGAACAGTTTACTTGGCATTAATTATCTGTTACCTGCTCTCCAGAATTTACTATTGATACTAATTAGCACTACAGATGCATTTCATGTACCTTCTTAATTTTAGGGCGCTGCTGTGGTACAGTATGCTTCGGAAGACTCACAGGAATATAGATATTAACAAGGAGAAATACAATTCAGGGAAGGGCTGGGAGCGTGAACACTGGTCTGGGGGTGTGCCACAGTTCATGCTGGGTCCCAGGATGCACTAAGAGCTGCGTGTGGGACTAGAACCTTGTCCCTGGGAAGTGTGGGGCAGGGGTGGAAAGACGAGGGAAAAACTACACCGTGATTGTGCATCAGGTCAAAGAAAGCAATCCATTCATTCTCCAAGTAGGACTCCTGTAAAAGCTGTTGATACAGATACAAAAGCACAATCATAACTCGCTGTGGCTTTACCATCTCTGTGTAGGAGCTGATGGGAAGGTGGGACACTTGTGTGTCCTAGGTCAGGGATTTAAATTCACAGGTGTAGGGCAAACTGGAAAACTTGCCCATATATTATCAGCACTTATGTCTATCAGATCACGAACATGGTTATCTAGTGCTGCCTACCTGCATACTTGTTGAGTAACACGCTCAACTTTGCAGACAGCTAGTCATCTTTCCTCTTGTTTTCTCAGAACATACTTAGTGCCAGCAGACATAGCAGGGCAGGGGGATACAACTGCCTTTGCTCTGATGGAGCGACACCTGTCCAGTTGGGTTGACATGTATACACAGGTTCAATTTACTGTATTTATTTGCCTGTGTTACTGCAGCTGGTTTGCATTCCTATTTTTTCATGCTCACAATAGTAAATACCAAGGACCACAGCCTGATTAATGTTGGCAAGACTGAATTAGGGATGTGACTAAGGGCTGTGTGATCACACAGATTCAACCATTTTGCACAAACAAAACGACCAAGAAGGAGAGACTAAGAGGTAAACAAATGAAAATGCTGTCTTTAAAATAGGTTTGGTAGTCCAACAACACAATATGGAAATAAAGTAGTATCTCTGCCTTTGGGGTTCACTTTAATTCCAGTAGTGTGTGTTATGATTTGGTGTCATCTGTTCTTTTTTTCAGTCTTAAGGTATCCATATATTGGTAAATATAAATAAAATTGAAGGAGGAGGGAGACCAGAGCTAAAACCCCATGCAGCTAATCAAAGAGCACTCCCCCAAAATACGGAGTCTTTTCTTATAAAACTTAAGTCAAAACTAATCATGAGAACATGACATATGACACCTTCAGCACAGCTGGGCAAATGATGCCCTTTTACATTGACTGTGCGAGGTGAAGAGATAGCAATGTTGAGACTTGCAACCATCACTGCATCAACTGAGTTTGCATGGAATGATCAGGAGCAACTAAAAATGCTGCATTTGAAAGAAAACTCATGCAACTCTATTTATTATTTAACTAATGGGAGGGGCTGTTCATCTATAAATGTTCACCTATTATTTAGAAAGGAAAATGCAGTACAGTGTTTTCCTCCCTGTATCAGACCATTTCCTTATCTTTAAGCACTGAATATAACCATCTATAAATTGAACAAAATAGCTTTTGAAAGATACTACATTATTTTTCAAGTGACAGAATGTGTCTGAAAAAACCAAACACATTATGCCTCAAATATCGCCTCTCCAAAATACTAGGCAGTAAATAAATAACACTATTTCACACACGAAGTTACGATGTTGAATCTGCAAATCCCTCCATCTTCTGCCTATAAATATGCTACGTGGAGGATCTGTCCTGAAGCATTCCCTGCCTCCTCTGGACCATGACAGCTCAGGAGGCCTTGCCAAAGAGCTAGACTGTCTGTATGAAATGCTTTACCCTGATGATAATGTTGTATGATGTCTGCTCTGGATTTTCTCCTAAACCACCCGATACTAGTGAAGCTTTCCTCCCATCTTACTTTTTGGTCAGCTGAGACTCACTCTCTTTGCTCTCCGATGCACCCAAGACTATGGAACTAAAGTCAATTTTTATGCTGGTCCTTCTGTTCAAGTACTGTCACCCAGTACCTTAACATGTGTTGTGTCTTGTCCAGGTCACAACTTATCTACGGTGTCTATATGTGCAATTTTACAGCAGAAAAGTCCTTGCTGAGGTGGCCCTAAACTCCACAAAACAGAGTTCTACAAGTCTCTGGTTTCTTTAACTTATTTGGAGGGAGAATCAGGGGTGATACCTCTAGCGTTGAGTCATTTTAAACGCATTTTCCACTTGTCCTTTGCTAAGCAGAACTCTGTCACACTGAAGGATGGCAACCTGCATGCCTGATTCCGACAGAGTTTTTGCAGGGCATCCTGAAAGAGATGTATCCATCAAGCATTCCCTCTGAAGAGACTTAGCATCTTGGAGTCCTCCCAGCCACTTACTCATTGGACGACAGAAATTAGCCAAGATAACGAAGTTTTAAGGCACATCGGAAGGCTAAAAGCATACTGTAAATTTGTAACTGTGCTGGATTCAGTAGGGA
>NW_010285879.1:0-2797 GCF_000690775.1 Eurypyga helias
CCAGAGTTAAACCACGACACCAGGGCAGGAACCGGCTGGGCCATTCTCTGTGCTCAGTGAAAGCCCGGCAGCCGTTGAAGAGCTGTATAAATATCAACCCACCAGCAGTGCTTCCAGGTAAGATGGGGACACGGCTGTTGGGGCCTGGCATCATTGCTCATGGAAAGCCATTCTTTGTACAAGAAAAGCCTTTAGAGCAACTTCCTCCCTGACTCTCTTTTTTTTTGGAGGATGCTTCAGAGAGATGGCCATGCTTTTAGAAGGCATCTTGGCTGTAAGTTAACTCAAGGCCAGACTGAGCAAGGCTGCTGAAAGTGCCTTGGCAGGTCTCTAATCTGGCTGGTGTTAATCCCTCCAGACTGAGAGAGAATGAAAATGAAACAAGCCTTACCTCTTAATGACCAGGATTTGCTTATCATATTTTCTTCTTTGCAGAGTTCCCACTGATTTGTTTCCCCCTCATCGGTCAGGAAGGATAGCACTAGTGCAGCGCTGAAGTAGGCAGAGCAATGCTTGCCTGCCCTGCCTGCTTCTGCTTTGCTGCAGTGTGAGTGTGGCTGATGCCAGAGCCAGACATCACATTTCAGGGGAGCTGTGCCAGGAAGAAAGAAAAACAATAATCAAGTGGACAACACCTGATGTGAGGCTCAAGGCATCTCCTGCTTCCTGTCTTACCTTGGGCAGGTCACTTCTGCTCAGTTTCTGCTTTGGGGAGAGTTCCAGGCGCTTTCCACCTGGCCTGGAAAGGATTTAATCTACTGCTGCCTGTGGCCACAGAGCTGCTTGGGGTTGCCTCATCCAGGCTGGGAGTGGGCAACGTGGGGACTGTGGAGCTGCCCTGGGATGATGAGGGCTGCGTCTGGAGCACAGAGCAAAGCCTCTACCCATCACACCCCCTCTGGGCAGGAGGGAAGGCTGGTGGATCCCCCTTGTTTTTCCCAAGATGATTTTTCCCTGGGCTGTGAGGAGCTAGCAGCTCTCTGCATCTGGGTTGAAAATTGCCTTCTAGCCACCCAGGCAGGGGGCACAGAAATGTACTGGGAGGCAGGCTGGGGACATGCAAACGGGGCATTGTTTTAACCCTGCTGCCTCTTGCAGAAGTCCCTTTCAATAGGAACGCCAACTCCTCTGTGCCAACTCCTCTGTGCCTGCGTCCATCATCTCGGCCCCCTTCTCCCCGGGGCAGTGGGGGTGTGCTGGCACCAGTAGAGGGGAGGAAGCTGCCTGCACTGCACAGCCAGCAGCATTGTGCACTGCTCCCCAGGCTCTCTGCCCCACGGGGACAAGACTACTGGGGGTTCTGCTGGGACGAAGACCACCAATGAAGCTTCCCAGTATCCAAGCACAAATTTGGTATCTGGCTCTGGAGAGCCCAGAGACATAATGCTGGCACTGGCCATCATCAGGTGCTCCAGAGGAAGCTGTGAGCACCCCAAATTAGCTGATGGGGAAAATCTGCATCAAGCCTCAGATTTCCTCTTGAGTTCTGATTGTCACGGGAATGAGTTACTAGAGGACAAGCACAAACACAATTGCAAATTGCAACCCTATTCCTAGGGAAAGCAGAGGGAGCAAGAAGACTTAGCTTTTAAGTGAAACTAATACTTTCAAAAATTTTAATGAACATCACCTTGATAATCAAACCCTCTCAATGAGCAGTTATGGTCACTGTGATTTCATGCACTGCCTTCAGTATTGTAAAATTTACCCTATTTCACTGCAAAAAGAACATCCCAATCTTCTAGTGTTTTACTCAGTTTCTGAATTAGGATAGAATTCAACCAAAAAAGGCAAAACAAATTTGGTCCTTCCTTCCTTCCTCTGCATCATCCTGCTTAGAGCAGAGGGCAGATGGTGTTAGCAGCACTCAGCACTGAGCACATCTGTTGGAAGGGAGTGCAGCAGGTATGCTTTGTGGAGCTGACCTGGCCCCTTTGCAAAGCCCTGCAACCTCACTGTCTCCCCCTCCTCCCCATGGGACCTCACCCTACAGCATGGGCAGCCCCTGGGGGCCATTTGCTGACCTGGTGGTAGGATAAAGTTTTCCCTGCCCATGGATTGTCATTCTTAGTGCACCCTGAATTGTCCAGCTCTCGTATGGGGGAATGGGGAGTTCCCTTCCATGTGCAGAGAGGTACCTGTTTCCTCCTGAGCTTGTGAGCCCCAAGGATGCAAACCTCATCATTCCAGGCTGTGGTTGTTGATTTTGACATTGGAGTTGTTTCTGTGCACAACACATGCCCCTCTTCCACATCAAAACATACACTTTGGCTGGCTGAGTGATTCACGATCATCCTTAATGGAGGCAATTAGCAAGGAAACTGTGAGCTGTTATTTAGATTGATGAGATACTGTCAGAAGGAGTTAGTCTTCCCACTTGGCCTGCTTGACTGCTTTGATCAGCTGTCCTCTCCTGCAACGCAGCTGTGCAGGGTTCCTGGTGGCACTAGCTCAGGTCGTGGTGGCCTTGCGCAGGAGAGGTACCACTGCATCTCTTCTCAGAAGCAGGACTGAGTGAAGTGGCTTTGTTTGTGAATGCTGATGAAACTCCAGGCAAGAGAGAAGAATGAGACAGGTTTCCAGATGATGATGTCTCTTGCTTTCCCCAGGATTGTGTTACTGGAATGGAAAACACAACTCCACTTTGAGCATTTTTCCTTGGAAAAAGCCACTCCAGCACTTGTGGTCTTGAATTTTTGAGGTGATTGAAAAGTGCAGGCTTCGAAATGAGGAATAGGAAAGTCCCCAAACTGCTCAGTTTAAAATAACTCATATTTTTGAGTTATATTAAAATAAT
>NW_010285880.1:0-2794 GCF_000690775.1 Eurypyga helias
GAAGGAGCCTCTCCTTATTATCATCAGTGTGGCTCTGCAGATAACCAGCACTCCAGCGTCAATGCAGCCGGGGAACTGGGAATGCCAGCGCTTAGGAAACCAAACGTTACAGTAGAGCAAAACTGGATCTGACATGAGTCTGTAAAGCTATCAGGTCCAATGCTGGCATTCATATTGGTCCAATGTCAAAAAATCAAAGCAATTAGAAAATCCACAATCATGAGAAGACAAATACGCCAAAACAAATGTGTAATAAAATGAACTAATGGGATAGCCCACTGAATTAATCAATCTTCATTAATATTAAGCTCAGCAGAGTATTTGAAAGAGAAGACAGAGTAAGCAGGAGCCTTTGTTACTTCTCAAGAGTTTTGTGTCTAAGAGGCTCAGCATACCACAGGAGCTTTGTAGCTGCCCTTCACTAGGCCACTGATTGGAATTGAGTCTCTGAGAGTGGCTGACTAAGGGCCAAATCCAACTTAGGTTTAAAAAGGCTCAGTGACCACATGAGTGACACAGCCGTTTCCTGGGGGTGAAAAGGTCACAGACACTGTAAGGAGACTGTGCAAATGTCCAGCATTTCAGTGTGGCAGTTAAATGGCAAGGGTGAAAAAATTTGTTTCAATGTGATTTGGGGTTAATTTTTTCTGGCCGAAACGTGAAACAAAACCAGTGGGTTTTGTACAAATTAAAATGTCGCATTTATTTTTCAAGTACTTTTAATGAATGATGGATTTCATTATTGCTTGGAAAACCAATGAGAAAGGTCTTCCATTGGCTGCATTCCAAGAAATTACTCTGATACTGAAGTAATTTTCATAAAATAAGATTACACTCATGATGGAGATGAAGGAAACCTTCCTCATTCCCGTACTCTACAACACAATGGTTACATCTTCTGTATGGAATATGTCCCATCTCGTGAGACAGAAAGGAAAACAGAATAGAACAAGTAGAATATGTTTACTATTTGGAGAAATAACTTGGTAAAGGATGCCACGATACAGGCTTGAGGATGAGCAAGATGCTGGTGTCATCCAAAGAAGGGAAGTTGTGACAAAAGCTTGAGGATGAGGAAAGGCTCTGCTTCAGTTGCATGAAGCTTCAGCTGACAGCTAGACATCCTCAAGGAGTCATCATCAGAGAGACGGGTCAAGGCATTACTTTGGACCAGCAATAATTGTGGGATGGGGAGGCAGAGTTGAGGTTTGCCTTAGAGTATATCTCCTCTGAGAACTGCAAATTATCTGAGAGATACTAGTTCATTAGGAACGCTAATTAATTAAACCTCCAGGTGCTTTTTAACAATAGGTAAGCAATAGTAGACCCACGGCACAAATGGGTCAGATCAGGAAAGGAACATCAGAAAATTGGCCAGACCCACATAGGAAGTCAGCTTCAGCTAGGAACTAAACACAGGAGCTTGGAGTTAACAATCCCCAGATTGACACGTCTCGCCTCCCTGCCAACTTACATGCTTACTTATATTCTGAGGTCCAAATACATGTACGGTATCTCCACAAACACTTCCCAGTTCTTTACACTACCGTGCACTTCACACAGACACTCTGTGGCACTTGTTATTAAGACTGCTCCTTCAGAACAGCTTTTTTGTGTCCAATGCTTCCAAAGTATTAAAAAAAAAAACCCTGACCTGCAAAAAGGTGCTTAGTCACTGTTGTGTTTTATTCAGAGTTCCTTGGGGCAAGGCTTTATATTATCATTGGAAAGAGAAGCATATACATTGAGGATTCTCTTGTACCAATAAATATTTCAGATGGTACTTGTAGAAGCAATAACTGAATCCCACTGAAGCCAACGTTCAAAATGATCTACAGTCTGCCTTCAAAAAAGAGGTGTTTTAACACCGCTGTTTCAATCATGCTGGTTATCAGGCAATCCTCCCTCTTAATACTCCATAGGTTAAAGTTTACAAGCACTTAGATATCCCCCAGTGACTGTACTTTTAACAAGTTTTACATTAAGCCACACATTTTTTCTTAACCTGGCTAACAGCATATCTCAAGCTATATTTGGACACATTATTAGGTAAACAGGAGACACTCTCAGCCTTTCACTAAACCAAGTACATGAATATTTCAAAAGCCAAACTCTAACACAATACACTGCACAAGCATGTGTTTCTGCCAAGATATATTTTCTATTAAGCAAATTAAATGCATATGTTCATTCTCCCCCTCTTCTGTACATACTTAAAATCCAGGCAAATTTCCAGAAGAACAGCATGAAAAGCTTATCTGTTAAAAATGTCCCACAACTTCTCCCACACGCTACCTGTAGCTATGTACTTACCGCTGCACTGACGTTAGTTACACAACCCATTTTGGTGCCTGGGAATTCGCTTGGTTTAGACTCACCCCGGCATAAGAAAACACGTAGTTTTGCCTTGTTTCACTTCTAGATGGGAGATCAATCCTCCGTCAGAAAGGAGGATCATTAGAGAGGTAAAGCCTTAGGGCAGCTAGAGTTTGAATAATCTCTCTTCAAACTTTAAAACTCTGTGCGAGTTCCCTTTATAACTTATACTCCACGGGGTTATTAAGAATGTATGAAAAGCAGCGCAGGAAATCAAGCCGACTGCTACTACCGAAGATGTCAGTGGGTCCCTCCTTGCCTTACGAAAATCCAACCTTGACATTTAGACTGCAGGATGAAATTATGTAAGGCACTGCAGTGGAGGTGGAAGCGACAGCTAGACCCGTCCCTAGAGACGGAGAGAGTTCAGCGCACGGTAAACAAGACGAGCATCCCTCCCCGCCCGCCACCCCGGGAT
>NW_010285881.1:0-2808 GCF_000690775.1 Eurypyga helias
CGTCAGTTGCCCGTCCTCTATCCAAATAGCCCAACACCACTGATGTCCTCTGTATCCTAAAAGCTTTTTCCTCCTGCGCTCTTCATCTTTTGTCTTTTGCTTATGGTTTGGGATTTCTGAGGCAGAGACAATCTTATGCGTACTCCCAGCGTGGAGCACCATGGGGCTCGGGTTTCCAGGCAGCACTCCAGCAGCAACGAGAAATAACAATAGAAGGTAGGTGCAGCTGATGAGATCTGCTCAGTTCAGTTGCATCCCGTGCTAAATCTTTCATCTTCTGAGTCATCAATCTTCCTGCAGAGATGACAGAATCTCTTCTTCGTGTTTCTTCCTGGTGTAGCTCAACCAGGCAGGACTTTGCAGCCTGTTAAGCACATGTGGGGGACAGACCCTTCCTGCTGCCTTGCAGAAGCACTTAGTGGCACAGGCCTGTGGCATCTTCATATCCGGCAGTGTTTTGCCCTTCCTGACATTCACATTCCCTTCCTCCCACATCCTGCTCTTGCAGAGTGTCTGAGAAACAGAGGAGCAGCCTCACCGGCTTAGACCAAAGAGCCTTCCAGGCCTGTATCCTGCCTCTTCAAGGGATGTGTGCAGATAAATACATATAAAAAAACCCTTTAAAACTGCAGTTTGGGTCCGAAGTTTAATTTACTGCTGAAGCTGTCCTGGGCTTCTTGCTGAAATGAGTATGAAATACAGGGTTCTGTTGGGTTCATAAACGGAAGCTAGCAAGTGAGAATAGTGGAACGCTAATGCGTTTAGAAATAAACCTTGGCTTCTGATACATTTTACTTCCACAGTCTTAGTGAGAGAGACAGCTATAAAAATTACAGCTGTACATACTAATTGGAAGAATGCTTAGAACAATATCTGAACAAATCTCTACATGTGGTATATTGCTTTCAATTTATTTCTACAGTTTCCGTATAGAAATGCACATAACCTAATAGATGTATCTACGTTCAGCAGATAAAGCTTTCCATGTAAAGTAACCAGATATGGTACCCAGCACATGGCCACATCCTGTCATTTAATCCAGGGGGCATGAACACAGGCCCTTTTGATCTGTACTAACTATCTTTATCTCAGTGTAGATCTCGTCCTCCCTATCTGTTACGTTAAAAAAGCTTTAATCAGAGGGTTTAGGCTAGTCTTATTGAATTATATTATTTTTCTTCCCTACAAGAAAGCTACATCAAGCTCAGTTTCCTTCTTTCCATGTACTTTTACATCTGTATTTTGATTAGAAATGTTATCTTTTCGAAAGGGAAAACAGTCTGTGTTTAGTAGCTTTAAGGCCACCCTAATTTAATTTGAGTACAGAAAAAAAAGACATTTCCAGACCATTTTATCTGAAAGGTGAGTCTAAGTTCACCTGGGCTTAAGCTGCCACGTACGCTGTCCCCAAGTCCAACAGACTGATCCCAACATGGAAAATTTTGGAGGTGACACTTCTTTCCCAGTGTCCTAAGCATCACTGCTACAGTTTTTGAGTTCCTGAAGATGTAAGACATCCCTACAGGTTAGCACCAAGACTCCGTTTCCCTTCTTACCCTATCTAGTGCCTGGGGAACAGACCCGGCAGCTGGGTATCTTGGGCTCTCTCCTCGGACTCACCATCCACCTTGTAATAAATCACTAAACTCTGTGTTCCTGCCCTGCCTCCCCACTCCCTGCATGTATCTGGTCCCTGTAGAATACAGGCGGAGACCTAAGTTACCCTAACTGTGCCGCTGAGCCAGGCAGCTGCCTGCAGCTCTCCTTTGGCGAGTATCTGTCTTCTGATACGCCGGGCGAAACAATAGGTACTCATCCCTCTGTCACTGAGTGGCAAGTGCACGTTGGCAGGGAGGTACCAGACAGCAGATGGATGTTCAGGCTTCGGCTTACTCCTGCTATACCCTCTTCTGGTAACTTGCTGGTCTGCCCATAAACCTGCCCAAACTCATTAGATAATATTGCAAAGAAAGAGGCCTCACAGTCACAGAATGCCTGTCCCAGAAATGCCCAGTGTAGCTGAGGGCCTTCGGACCTAAGTGTCCCACATGTACTCACGCCTCCCAAACCGGTCTGCTCGCTTGAACCTGGGATTTTAAAAGGTACCGTCTCATGCTCTGCTTTTTAATGAGTTTGGTCATAACTTTCAAGAGGCTAGGCCAGGAACGGTCATGAGATGGTCCGCAGCGCAGGTAACGCAGGTGCACACTGACGCACTCTTGAAATAATTAAAAATGTGGTGTTGCCCAAGTTTAGACAAACGCATTTTAAACGCTACAGAATGACCAGAGGTAACGCAACATTTCTGTGTAGTTTCAACACAGCGTAGCTGTACTCTCACTGACTTCATCTCGTTCAGGTCGGCATTGGTTGAGCATTTTCAGCGTGGGTGCTGAATATCTAGAGGTTTAAGACAGAGACTGGCTAAAAGGGAATGTTCTCCGTGTCTGGATGCACTGGCTTTCCAGTAATCGCTAGAAAGGGCCTATGGTGGGCGGAGACCTGCTGAAAGTGTCTACTTAAGTTGAATTATTTAAAGTATCTCTGCTGCTCTCATTAAGACTCAACTGGCCAAAAAGAACGATTAGTGTCAGAAGAAGCTGGACTTGCAGACAAAGCAATTCTATTGCTTTATCCTCTCCCATGGGATGACTATAGATGCCCATTACAACCGCCTTTGCTTTTGGTCTGATTTTAGCATCTATTTTTATTCTGCTAATGATTCGTTAACCCTTTTGTTACAAGTAGCTTCTGTCCTTCTTTGTATTCCCACCAGTTTCACAGCAGAAGGATCTAGGCTACTTCTTT
>NW_010285882.1:0-2810 GCF_000690775.1 Eurypyga helias
GGGAAAAAAACAGAGTAATCTGTTTTATTACTTAGCAACTGATTAAAGTTAACAAACTGTACATAGAAGACAAATCTTATTAAGTATCAGCAGAAAAACAAGGCAAAGAACATGTTTCTTCCGTGTGTATAGCTCACCAAGGAAGCTTTGCAAATTGCTAATAACTGTATCGGCATACAACTCCTTCGTTTGCATTTGTACTTCAATTAATTTTTTAATTTAATTTGTGCAGTTCTGAATCAGTGTATCTCTGCGAAGGAAATTTTTTTTTTTAAGGGCAACAGCTGTCTGGGCTTCCAGTAAGTTTCTCCAAACACAGTTTCTATCAGTATTTGTACTTTGAGAATTAGTTCTCTAGAGGTGTGTTTGAATCAGGACCGTCATCATTCCGATTTCTCAGTGTTTCCACCATCTGATTCAGGATGTAGTAGTCAAAGCCAAGAGTCACACTAGCCAGCAGCTCATACTTTCTGGTGCAATTTCTTGAGCCCTGTGTATTTGTTACTCCGATTTTGTATTTCTGTGCCTATTTCTTTGCTTAAGTTCCTTTATTTTAACGGCTAGTTAAATTAACTGAAGATACTATTTGTGCTATTTGTTCAATTCATGCAACATACTCAACAGCTTTTGAGTAATCCTGAGGAAGAAAAAGATGCATTTAAGTTATTTCAGTTTTACTGTCACTTTGAGTCTCAGACTGAAAGACAAGTAGTTGCTCGATAAGCATCACAGTCGTGTTAAGCAGTATTTTCAAGTGTGTTCCTACAGTTGGGCATTGTTTGTAAACCATCCCAGAGGTGGTGCTGGCTTGTCGTAACTGCAACTGGCTGCCTGATTCACTTGGAGCTTTGACCTCTTTGGAAGGTTTGGTCTTTGATATCTTGATTATTTTGAGGCATTAGAAAAATATGTGAAGGCAAAACTTTTCTCGTTGTTGGTAATTTGTCAGTTGACAAGCTACTTGCTGTGTTGGAACAATCTGATCAGTAGAGCACTTCACCTAGTTACAAGTTTGCTAAGAAAACATCAAGACATCATCAGCTCATTGGTTTTGGCATAAGAATGAGTAGGGTGCAGGTTCTTGTGCCGAAACACGCTATCAATACAAACTCCAACTGCGTGTATAGCCCGTGAGCTCTATATACTCATGCTGTGTGTGCTATACATGCTTGCATTTTCTTTTTTCTTATATACTTAGCTGCCTGTATTTGTCCTTTAAGAAGAAGGCAGAACCAAGTGTTCCCTCGTGTTGCAAAGACGTACTGCTCTGCTGCGTCCCTCCGCCAGCCCTGACGGCGCTCATTAGCTCGCCTGGGATTTCTTCCAGGACAGGGGCTCTCCTGGTGCCAGAGGCCTTCTGGCTGGGGGTTGAATTGGATCAACTGCTCTTTAATTAGGAACCTCCATTTCATGTCATTCTGTGTGATTGCCTGGATTAAGCAGAGTCCTTCACTCAGTTCGGCTTCACAGACCTCTGTAGCGCGGATGAGGATACTCCAAAGCGCAGGAAAGCAAAGCCAGGGGATGCAGTCGTCCCGCCAGCTCAGCTCTCAGTGCCTGTATCTATGTTATTAACTTCTGTGAGAAGCACTTTTTTTTCCCCTTGTTTACAATAAGACAAATAACAGGGAAACTTTGTGCTGCTTTGTCTGACCGTTTGAGTTCGCCTCTGTCACGTCCTGCTTCCTTGTGTTCTCCATGGGTGCGTGCTCCCTTCACTTGCCCCTGTTTGAGGCGTCTGTTTGGGCCAGCATCTCTGTTAATGCACGCCGGTAATTGAATTGCGACTTTTTAAGTGCCTTTAGTATAATCACGGTTTCCAGTGGTGTCAGAATTAAAATGAATTTCAAAAATCAAGGGAGAAAAGCTGTTTTTTTCTCTAAAGCTGAAGATCCTAAAATGTGACTTTGAAACTAATGATTACAGGTTGGTTTCAGATTGCCAACTGTGTTACGTGGTACTCTGCAAGATTCTTGCAAGGACAGATGGCAATGGCTAACAAGAAGATTAAAGGTGTTAAAGGGATCTTCTGTTCTAAGTTCAGAAAATGGATGTAGAAAATAACAAGCCTTTAAAAGACGGAAACTCAAATGTTCATTTAAATTAACAAACCTTGGAGAAATGCTGCCTTCCAGAAGTAATTCTTTTAACGCTTAATCGAAAAAGGTTGTTGACCCCTAAAAGAAACCATGGCAGCTGGAACCATTTGGAGATTTTAAAAGGGTATCAGTGAAGGTCAGCACATAACAGGCTTCCTCTAGTCTTGGCTAAAGAATATTTTCAGAGGGTTTTAGATTACCTCTCGTATCATTACAAATACGTGAGTTTTACATTCATATTGTTCCCCTAAATATGTCAGAATAGAAACGTAGCATTTTCTGAAACTTCCTGAAGAAACCAAAATGCTATACAAAGTTAGAAAAGAAGAAATAAGCATTACCTGTATGAAAGGTACCTACACCCACAAGTGTCCCTTGGCATGAATGCTGGGGCCCAAAGGAGTCACTAGAAATGGAGAAAACATCGTGGCAAGCAGGAAGGGAAGAAGGGACCGGGATTTTAAGCGGTGATATTTTTCATTTCAAGGAAAGCGAGGGACAAGATAGAAGACTTAACTGGCCCCTCCCCATCTGAGAAGAGGCTGAATGCTTGGTGTGGGTTACTTCTGCTGACTCTGGTTAGTGCTCTTGTAGCCTGTCCTCTGGGTAAAGAGCCACACTAGGTAATGCGTGTGTTCTTTCTGGAGAGAGAGATTGTAATAATACCCCTCTTTGAAGGGAAAAACATAACTGAGAGGCTGATTACGTTCT
>NW_010285883.1:0-2811 GCF_000690775.1 Eurypyga helias
TATTTCCTCATAACAGTTCATCTTCTATTCCACAGAAGGACGTGCACAAAAGAGAAGTAATTGAAATTTGTTGATTACCGACATGCTGAACCATCAGCATAAGTTTCATGGGTGCCTTTGTTTAATGAAGATACTGGTGTTTTACCAGAAACTTCAATTGGCAAGGATTCAAGCTCTTGGACTCATCAAAAGGAAAAAGAGAGCCACTTTGGTCTTTTTTTCACATCATTTTCATATACCTGTTCACACAATGCTTTGATGTAGCTATTTTCTACAATGAGTAAACCTGCCCACTGCATGAGTAATGGCCGCTTGGGTACTGATGGGTCTTCTGGTCTGTAGACCCTATGACATGTGATGGAAGTGACCCTATTCAAATAACACACCTGCCTCATGGACAGGCAGCTATGACACACGGTACTGACTGAAATTATTTCCCAAGATGCTTCAACGGCTGGCCTAAATGCTTATTCTCCCACATGCTTCTTCAAATTTATTTTATTTAAATACATTAAAGCCCATCCTTACTGACATCATTAATGACCTACATAAAAATCAAATGTGTAGGAGATCAAGTGGAAGAATGGGTGTTTATATTTAGATGTTATTGTTTAAAGCAAAGCCAGATCATTAGATCAGTAAACAGTACTTTAGCTAGAAGCTTGGTCAGATGATAAGCACAAAGTGTATTATTAGATAGTACTTTATTATACTTTCAAAGACGAACTAGATTAACTGGGTGAAATGATAATTTTCCACTAGTAATTAAGGTGATGCAATATCTTCGGAGCTGAACAATGATGAATTTTGAAGGGAAATGGGTTAGAATTTCAACATAGAACTGGATCCAGATTTTTATGGGAAGGTTCAATTTCGTACTGTTCACATAGAGCTTCATAACTTACTTCAAAGGACTGCTAATCCAAACTCAACGTCTGTTTAAATGCTCTTTATTTGAAAACAATATTTAGGTTGGGTTAAATTAAAGTCCAGTTTTTTAACCTAGTACAAATCATGATAAATCCACTAAAGCAAATAGTCAGATTACATTACCAAGGTCTGGATCTTTCAGAGGGTTAAAAAAGGCAAAAGTAAGAAAGGAAGGTAAACAAGATTTCCAAAGATTCTTGATTAGATGTTCAGTGGCTTCATATCTCTCGCTGGTGCCTACACAGGAATAAGGACACAGAGCAGGATCTCAGCCTCCCACTCTGACTTTCTGATGAAAGCAGATATTGACGTGAATCTTTGGAGCTGAGCCAAACTATGAGGTCTGGCTTTTGGTTCAGATCCAAAACTGATAAAAGTTTTTCTTCTGGATTCACTTTCTATACCATTTTACCAGAGGAAAACAAATGAAGAAATTTCTAGGTTGTTTCTGGGATGAACGTAAATCCAAATCAAAAGCTGTGTTTTGTCTTTACTCATTTCTGTATGTTACCTCCCGGCCTACCTCTGTATGGTAGGAAAACCCAGCATATCAGAGGATTTGGGATATTCTGCCACCAAAAACACACCTACTGCATCACTTAGGCTATTCACTGACTCCAGCTGCCTTTGAAACACTCATTGAAAAAATATGAAATCTTTACTTTGGTTTCTTCTTTATGGTTTGTCAAGCTATGAATTAAAGTCCCAAATTTATGCATAAGTCACTGATCTGTTAATTTGGTTAAAGCTAGAGTTGAGCAACTCATCTTTGTGACTGACAGATACAGTATTAGCACCTGTGTTTGCTCTGCTTGGCTTCGCTCTCTTTCAATTGTAATTGCACCTAAAATCCATATACAGAGAGGGTCAGACTCGGTCTCTCCTGGAGAAACTGCTGCAATAACTTCTTGCTTCCATTTTCAGTTTAGAAAATAAATGAGGTTTTTATTCTTGTGCTGATCTATTGCTGGTGTCAGGCAGCAAGTAAATTTTGCAATATTTACTGTTTCTCAAGTGTCAACTATTTCTTATTTACTTCAATATGTTGAGATTCATTACTGCAGGATCTGGGACATTTTCCCACTGTCTCTTTGCTGATCTTCTGAAGGATCACGTCTTGACATCAAATTTTTCAGCTTTCCCTCTCAATTAAGCGTGAGTTTAGTACAATGTTCTGCACAGTTCATCCATCTTTTGTCCATACATGTATGCATATGGGGATCTCTTCCAGTGCAAATCAACTCCTCAATCTTGCATCACTACCATTAAATTCACTGGAAAGATAGGGCTGATTTCAGCAAAACTGAGGGCCGAAAACACAGTTCATGCTGCTTATCTGACATTGATGAGAATTTATGTCTTCTGCATGTAAAATCATTCTGAATGTATTTCAGATTACTGACTAGTGTTTAAACTTCACATATATGCTCACTGAAGATATGCTGAAAATACAGCAAGGTGTACACTGTAGAGCATAAGTACATAGGTTTGTAGGATGAAAACAGGAAAACAATATTTTTGTTGTTGTTTTGCTGCTTTTTTATAATCAAGGGAGTTGAACATCTACATTTGCTTTCATAACATTTTTATTTGTACCTTCGCAGCAACCCAAATGTATCTGTATATAACTGAGGAGATCATTCACATATATATAGGTGTTATTCTGAATTTTACTACCAAAAAATACAACTTTTTTTCCCAGTACTATTCTTAAAAGCACTCAGGAAAACATTAGATAGATATCAGGAGCTTCCTTAAGCACAGAAATGTCATCCTCATTCATTTGACCTGCTAAGGAATTAATCTCACATTATTGTAAGTTTGAGAGAGTTTTTAAGAAGGTAAATTCTTTTTTATTTTTTTTATTTTTCCCCTTTTTAA
>NW_010285884.1:0-2820 GCF_000690775.1 Eurypyga helias
CTTTTGAATTTCAAATGACATTTGCCAGATAGCCACATGTCTTGATGGTGTGTGGTCCCAGGGCTGGCAAGCTGCCTGGGGCTGCCAGCAGCAGGGTCTGCCTGGTGACCACTGCCCTCAGCATTTAGTGGCCAGCAAGGAACAACTGGTAGGAGTGTGAATACATTTTTCAGCTCTTTGGAGGCATATATTCAGAGTTTCCCAAACCCACTGAGAAGGTTGTTTAAGTAATATAGTATTATAAGATCTTTAATATGGTATTTTTCCAGATCTGTATAATCCTGAGGTATTGCATGATTCCTGACATCATTTCAACAAGTGGTTTTATACATTTTAAGCATCTTTTTTGAGTTCTATATGTGTTTCTCTGGTTAGTTTTAATCTATAAGCTTAAGCAGATGCAGGAAAAAAAAAATGAAATTCAAGTACTTAGTCACAAATTAACATCTGATTTTCCTCCCTAGAAGTGGAAGAGGAAAGGAAAGTACATGTTTTCTACAACTTCTGTGTGTTGTTTCCCTTGACCTTCTGTCACTGTTCCCCTTTGGGAGGTCACAGACTTCTACACCTGCTAGGCGACAAGGGCAACTCCAGATGCCGACACAGAACAAACCAGCACTTTACCCGGCTCCCACACTGGGTGCAGCTCTTCATTGTTCCTTATGGAAAGAGGGGGGCTTCATGGGGCCAAAGAGATAGAGGGCAAGAGCGTGTGCAGCCTCCAAGTACTGTTCCTGAATAGGCAGAACCTCACTTTAAGTTTTAGTTCCTGTAGAATGATCTCCCATGTTCACTTTTTTAATCTCCCAGGAGCCCTCATCAAATCAGATTTCTCATGACCCTAGCCTGGGGAGGTAGGCCAAATCTGATATGTCTAAAATTTAATTTCGCATCTTCTTAAGGCTGAGCTGTCCTGTAGCAAGTCAATAGGACTGAGGAACATTACGGAAGCTGTGAACTTGGCAATTACAGAAAAGCCAGGAGGAATCACCAAGAGCACCATGTCTTAGGTGATGTTTTTGCTTATCTAACTCTCCCAGTTCTCCTTTGCACAGCTTTATTATACTTTATTTTAAAGCTCTGGGAGGTGTTTTTGAGGATGCGTACATTCGGATCTTCTGTTGCACGCTGCCCAGTGGTCTTGGACTAGAATAAAGTCAGACTTCCCTGTCATAGTGTCATAGGTATCATGATACAAAAGGGCAGAGAAACAAGAAAATGGATGTTTGTGAAGCATGTTAGATGAAAATTGATAGCTAGAAAGTCCAAGCAGGTTCAGACACATTTTAGAACTAACTAAGGAAATGGTACCAAACATGAAAAGATGTACTTGGCACTTTAGCTGGCAATCCGATATCGATGGTAGGTGCTGCAGCTTGGTCCTTGGAGAAACATTAATTGTTTTCGTTGTGCAACATTTAATTGGGAGATCTGTTCTACAAACAGCAATCATTTCCTTATTGTGTCCTCTTCAGAGCAGCAATCAATTTTCCACTAATTTAATGGAACAAGATTGGGCTAGATATTTTGGCATATATATTCACATTACCACACACAGAGCACTGGGAAATCCAGGTGACATCAAACCTGAATGTTTCTTGGTGCTTTTGCAGTGGTATTTGCAGCTGACAACATCTGAGCACATGAAAACTCTCCGATCTTGTTATGAGTAAATTGCAAAACTCTTTTACCAGTTTTACTTTGTGTCAGAACCCTTGAAACTGAGGAAACAGTGCATCTGCTACCTCCTTTATTCCAGGGAGAATATTACACCTGCAGAAGACAGCAGATTGTTGTTGACAAGTTTATACCTTAAAAATAATGTCTAACAGAAAAAATGGCAGTAACAGCTCCGCAACAGTACCCTGCTAGTGTAGTGCTGCTATACGGAGCTGTTTCAGTGCACAGAAGTGCAAAAATTTTAGACCGTTGCTTAGTGTGTCCGTGGATTCTTTCCATTACAGGTAAGAGCAGCATAAAATCCTGTGGATTTACAACATTCAAAATAAAAGTTCATGTTTAGAGAAGAGGCACAATGCTTCTGAGAGCTTGGCTGTGTGTGAGTGCTTGGGGTGATGCTGGGTATGTCTGTGTCTCTATTCAGGTAGTTCATACCATAAAAGGGGTGAAATGGCTGCTTGTATTATTCTTTTTTTTGCAACAACATTAGAGAAAGAGCCTTCTGAAGGGAGAAGTGTCCTAAGAATCTGCAGTCTTGATCTGTGGGAGACTCACTGTGCTTGAGCCATGAATGGGGGTGGGGGGAAGGGGGAGATGGATCTACCCTTCTGGATTTTTAAATACTCGTCTTTCAAACGCAGCAGTGGAAGACAAGGAGGAAGAGGAAGAAACTCTGCTGGGAGTCCAGCAAAAACTACCTTTTTATTTCTTAGGTTACAGCTTCACATATAATTTGGGCTAAATTCTGCTATTACACATACACACAGAACATGATTTCAGTTGGAGCTGGACAACAGATTATTAGAAACCAAAGAATTTGGTCCTTATCTTTTAACACAGAGAGAATACTAGTCTATTGCTGAAAACATTGCTGCATTAATGATGGAATAGTCTCTTTGGGACATTTTAGGTTCAGACCTGCAGAATTTCATGATGGCATTGGAAAGAATTGTGCATGGTTGTGGAATATTTGGTGTGTATCGCTTGCAATGACATAGAAACCTAAAAAGGGACATGGTCTTTGAAAAATTACAGTGTTTTTGACTGTCTTGTCTTTTTGAAATTTGAAATACAGCAAGGTAAATAAACAACTATTGAAAAATAAGAATTTAGGGACCTTAATCATAGAATCACAGAATG
>NW_010285885.1:0-2821 GCF_000690775.1 Eurypyga helias
AGCAGGGCCAGTCTCCAACTCCCCACAGCCCTACCCTGCCCAGCCGTGGGCCCCACTGAGCCGGGCATACCCATGGGCCCTGCCCAGCCGTGGGCCCCACCGAGCCGGGCATACCCATGGGCCCAGCACGGCCTCGGCCCTTCCTTGTCCCCAGGATGGTGCCCGATTCCAGGGCTGTCAGAATTCATTTCATGTCCTCCCTAATGTGACCTCTGCTCTTAAGAGTCTCACAGGATTTTACAGGGATGCATATTTCTTTAAATGAGTGTAATGTAGCCCTTACTCAAAATGGTTGCCTTTATTTCTGATGCTTTTATTCGAGGTACTCACTGTCTATGCATCAAATTACACTGTTTATAGTGCTGTACTAAAAGGTTTGCTCTGCAAGATTTTGCATTTGAGAACAAAACCTTATTTGTAAAGAAGGTAAAGGTCTCTTGATATAGAGAGATGAACCTACTCCTAGCAGGAGCTCCTTGATCATCAGAGTGGAAGGAATGACTAACTATAGGATTTACTATAGAGAAAGTAGAAAGTGTTGAGAAGCAACAGAAAACATAAAAGGTATTGAATGAGAGGCATTTTATCACAGGTGGTAAAGTTAGGGTGTGGAGAGCATGAGAGACCAAAATGGGAATGCCTGAGGCCACCAAACTGGCCTGCTGTGGCCTTTCAGGCCCTGGTGAGAAGCCCCAAATTACTGCTTCATATGGCACCCATTTCACATAAGTCAGGTTCACAAATATCTACTACAATTTTATTGTAATAAGGGAAATGTTATGGACCTGGTGAAAGGTGTTTTTTTTTGTGTCCCTAAATAAAATGTTATGATTTTTGTCAAAATACTCAAAAGAACTCAAGTCCCAAATCGACTGAAAACTATCACATCTGCTTAGGCAGTTTACTACATTACTCACCGTAAGGCTTTCCAAAGAAGAAAAATCTTTAAAATGGATTATTAATTTTAAAATATTAACTATTCCAGATTTTAATATGTTAAGTAGGTACATGTAAAAGGAGGACCAGACTGTTCTTAAGTAAGGAACTTGTTAGTTAGTTAGCTCTTATTAGTCCTAGGTAGTCCTTCATATTAACAAGGAAGTCTTGTATATAGCCGCTGTGTTTTTGTCTGTATTGGAAAAGGCTTGATGGTCTGCTGTTATTAGAACTGAAGAAACAATGCCGAGTGTTTCAGATAGCTTTATGCTAGACATCAAGAGGTGTTTTAGTCAAGTTCTTCACTAAATCCTAAGAAAAGGCTTGGCTCGACTGATTTGAGGGAAACAATTTCTTTATAACAGTACTTCTTGCCTGTAAAGGCTTAGTAAAGTATTCCTATAACATTATTAAAATTCATTTTTCGGAGTTTTGAGACAAAAGCTGCAAAATAAAACTCTTTAGATGTGAGGCTAAATACATTGCAGAGAACTACATTTCATCAGAATGGGGAGTGTTCACTTAGTAAGTCAAGGAAATGCCAACGTAGAAGATTTTTCTACATAGAGGATTTCTACTAATGATAAATAAGAATACTTGTACAAATAAATGCAATAATCTAAAAGCAGCATTCACACAATTTTAACTTTCATTTGTGATTACAGGAAATATTGCATGCATTTATGTAGTAGTGTTAAATGGTTGGTTGGGTTATTTTTTTTGTGTCACAGTAATATATGTATGGCAACAATAACACCCTTTGTTAATTTATCACTATCCTTAACTGGGGCTAATTTCCAGGGACTCAGGGCATAAACCTGTATTTTGGATTCTTACCAACTCTTTCTTTGGTCATTTGCTTTACTCTCAAAAAGCACATTTTCTGTACTCTCTTTGTTGAGAAGTTGTTAGCTACCATCACTATGAGCAGCTGAGAGACAATGTGAATAATGACATTCAGCAAATAAACTGATTGCTTTTGTTATGAAATCCACTTACTTTATCCTGCATCTACAGCATCAGTATCTTGAAAGGGCTTTGAGTCTGGTTTGTGAGAGAACAGGGAAATAATTAATTTTCTGTAGATAGGTGGTAGTTTTCCCAGTGCTGAGGTATGCAGAATAAATGCATTTACAAATTTCAGTAACTATCCAAGTACAAATATTTCTATGAGCAGGAGACTTCTGACTCAATTTTCCCAGTACTCCCAATATGAACTGCATGCACACGGGAGTTTTACTCCCACTGAGAAACCTGCTCTCCATTGCCACCTTTTTTCTTGTAATTTGCAGTAATGTAATAACCTGTAACCTTCTTTTAAATTTGGTTGAAATTGGCCACGAGTTCTAAAACTACCTGGAGGAATTATGCCAGGCAGACGGAAAGACAAATGCTTGTTCAGGTAGCATGATTACATAGGTTTTGCCAGGAAAAAGGCTAAAAAGTGCATATGACAAGGTAATTTTTTTTTAAATTGTCTCTTCAGAGTTTGTTCACAAATTGATAATGTACTTCTGTTAGGTTTTTTTCCCCCCTATCTTCTGTACCAGCTCTAGGCAGATATATATCTCTATATATTACGTACTGCATTTTCCACATGCTAATGTTTTACTTGATAGATGTTAACAGACTTGAACGAAAACATTGCTCCACATCAGTATGTGAGCATACATTTTAAAGCCCATTCTTTCCAAGTTGGCAATCAGGCCCCACTCATTTGATGAATTCCAGACTATAAGTGTCCATGACCACTGTTTTGTTCTGAATCCTTTTCTCTCTGTACTTATATTCTTCCCTCCTGATGATAAAAAATGAATAGCATTTTCTAGATTATTAATAAAGTAAAGGTATGAAACAAGTACATTCTTCAAGAAGGAAGTCTTAA
>NW_010285886.1:0-2801 GCF_000690775.1 Eurypyga helias
AAAAAAAAAAGAAGGAAAAAAACCCTCTCCTCTTACACTATTGCTGTGTTTTGGGTGAGGAGTGCCTCGCTGCAGCTGATGATCAGTGAGAACCGAGCGCCTCAGTCCTTCAGGCACTATTGAGCAGCACTGCTGAACTCTTGGGAAAGAGGGCTTTCTTGCTGGGATTTTAATCAGCTGGTTGTGCAGAGTTATTCTTCAGGCTCTCATCCCCCAGCTGTGTGGCTGCCGCGGTGGGATTTGAGCAGTCCTGGCTTCCTCTGGCTTTCAGCCTTTATGCAAAACTAGCCATCGGCAGCAGGAAGCCAGGAGAGATAAAGTAGCTTCCCTTGGTGCACACTGAGAGACTGGAGGGGGAATAACCTTCTCCTGAGAATGAACATCCCTTGGGTTGGGCAAAACTGCATTAATGAAGTGAGTTTGTTAAAGGAGGGTAAAATCCAGGTTCCTGCATAGTTGCTGTTTCCAGACACCGTAGCTTAGATTTAGAGAAATTAAGCCTCTTTGGTTTTAACCCTCATATCTTTCATCCTTCCCTTTCCTGCACCCCACAAGAGACCAGGGTCCATGGTTTGCATCCTAAGCTGGTGTTTGGCTTGTCTTACAGGCTGGCAAATGCTCATGCTGGAGGATCGAACCCAGTACAGGAGTGATCCCCCCCGAGACCGAGGTGTCCGTGGCTGTCATAGCAAACCTGGATGACACTGAAAAGTTCAAGGACGAAGTGAACCTGTTCATAGAGAGCAGCCGAACCTACGTCATCCCTGTCCAAGCTGTCGGTATTGGCACCACGATTGTCACCGACAAACCCTTTGCTCCAGCGCTCAACTTGGGACCCCACTTCAAGTAGGGCATCTCTCTGCTCCCACTCCTCCCGAGGGCTCAGCAAGGAGGAGTTTTGCTGTAGTCCTTCAGGGTAGTTCTTCAGGGCTCAAGGTCCTGGCTCTGTTTCACTGAAGCCACAGGGATTCCTTTAGAAACATTTTATGACCGTTTGAAAGTCGTTAGCTACCCTTGAAAGCCACCAAAATGGGAACCAGTTGCTAAATTGTCACTGAATTGCCTTTAGTTATAATACATTTATTTCCTCACTTTATCAAATAAAGATTTGGAGGAAAACAGCAGGTCCTGGAAGCCTCTGGCTGGAAAAAGCTACATTACAAGTATAAACATATTTCCTATTGCTTGCTTTTTCACTTACTGTGGAGTATCATCTTGCAGCAGCGGAAAACCTTGGAGGTAGCTTGTTAGCAACTCCTTGACTAAATTAATGGTGCTGCTTTATTTCCCCTCTGCCCGGGAGTCCTGGAGGAGCAGCAGATTTTGTCTTTGCCCTTTATCATCCCTCAGTTCACTCGTCTTCCCCGGCTCTCCTGCGGGGCTGCTCTTTATTAGACGTGGTTGCTCTTTCCTCGTCCCTGCTGCCTGCTTTCCTCACCGTCTCCTCCATCAGCGACGCAGCAGCAGCCCGAGCACAGACAAGTGAGAGTGGCTGCAGGACCAGCTCTGGAAGGGAGAGAAGTCCACTGAGGTCGAGCAGGATAAATTGAGTGTTAATTGAAAGAGCTTAGCTCGAAGGAGGGGATTCACTGATCTTAACATGTGTCTGAAACCAGGCATGTTCTTAAAAATGGGAGAAAAATAAGCCTTTTCAGAGTGCTGTTTGCCTTGTGTTGGAGACCTCTTGGTCCAGGAAGAACAGTCATCCTAAGGTGCCTGTTCCCTTCCTTGGCTGCTAAGAGGGTACACAGTGCTCAGATACCTGATTTTTGGGGTAGAAAGAGCAGGTTAATCCTACCTTGAACATTTAAGATAGATTTTGAGGTTTTAAATATGCACCCACAAACCATCCACCTAAGCAGGGACACTGCAGGGAGGTTGGTGCTTGTCTAGCGTGTCCTGTGCTCTGTGCAGCCACAAATGGGCTACACAACCGAGGGGACTGCGTCAGTGTGACGTGTGTCATCATTTGGAGTTGTCACCATTGCCGTGGGCTGCAGACCTGCCGCTGGGTGAGCTGAGAGGGGACCCAGGTAACATCTCAGATGAGCCGGGCTTTCCCACAGCCACAAATTCTGCATCTACCGAGAGCTGCTCCAGGCTTTCATCTCTTGCTGTCCACAGCATAAACCGTTGCATACTAAGCTTGTACACATCATTTTTTAGTGCCTTGTTTCAAAGACTAGTTTGTTCTATACTGCCGCTTCTGTGTTTGTTTAGCTGCTTGCAGCAGACATGCATTTTGTAAGCCACATATTCTGTACTTTTCGAAAAAACAATAACTGTTCCAGGAACAATTCATTTCCTGGCCATGCTCAGATTTATAGAGAGTAAAATAATTACTCCAGACTAGCCTGCAGTTAGTGTTTCTTCACATGAAGGAATCAATTTCCATTGGATGTTTGTTTTGTTTTATATCTAGCTCTAGTTATTCATCTCTTCCTGTCGCTCCATTCCCTCAGCAGGTAGACCTGGTCTTGCTGCCCTGTTCGTATCGGGGGAACTTCTGTTGATCCCGTGTTCTCACTGTGCGTTTGTCTTCCTAAACCACAAAACCACCTGCACTGTTCAGGCCAAGGGTGATATGTTGGATGGTCCCTAAGGGATGGGGGGATGAGGGGGTGCCAGGGCAGGGACCCCACCAGCTAGGAAGTAGTGCCCAGATCACCATGTGAGTCTGTGTACCATGCTAACATCTTCTGAGGAAGCCATCAGCAGCTCCCATGGGGAAGGTGAAACAGCAGCGAAGCTGTTCCTCCATCCGCTTGCAACAGGACAGGCCAGCTTAGCGTCTGGTGCAG
>NW_010285887.1:0-2840 GCF_000690775.1 Eurypyga helias
TCTATGATTCTATGATTCTACTTCTTTCTTAAACTGGTCTTTCATCCCAGTGAACTGAACCCTAGCACATTACCAGCAATGGATGACCCAGAACACTGACTGTAGCCCTCTGGAGATTTTCCCTGTGCTTCAGGAGCAGAGGTGCTGCCCAAGCATTTCACCGTAGCATTCCAAAGCAATAAGGCTACCACATACATTGAAGGCAAAGGCGAGTCCTGTTTCACCTGCATGATCTCTTAGGATTCACATGAGGATTACGAATGCTGTTTGATAAGCACAAGTCTGATACCTACCAGTTTATTTCAGAGAGTTCAGGAGATTAACCTTTCTGTGGGATTGATGAGAAATGGAGAGGTAGGATTTTAACCACCGAATCATTTTCCCTGGATCTGCCCACCTGTTGCTTTCTTAGAGATGGAGGGACAATAACTGTCAACTATTTTGGTAGAAAACTCAAGGATATGAATGATAAAAATATGTCAAGGGAGGCTGATGACTGTGGCCCTGTAGCACTAGCTGAAAACAGAGTCTTACGCACGTGTTACCGTTATCCAAAACACCCCAGAAGCAACAGCAGGTAGATATATGTAGATAAATAGACGTGAAAACACTCATTACAGGTGGATAAAAATATTTGATGAGGGAAAGCAAGTCAGGCTCTCTTCTGCTTGTCCTTAAATCAATAATCCAAGGAAGAAAAGTGTAGAAAAGCTAGATGTTTTAAGGTAAGTTGAGGAAAAGTCTTTATAAAGTTTTTTATATATACAAATTCTTAATGTGCATACCTTTTTTTTGCAATATGTGTATTAAGACTGGGAGAGCTGACAAAGCATTCATAACCTCACAAGCATGGAGTGCAGTCCCTCTAAGTGCAATTCTCCTCCTATGTGTCCTTAACATTTCCTAAGATGGTGTGGGCTTTTGCCAAGAGGGACATTTGTTCTGCCAGTCTCTCGTACTCAGGTGGGTCAGGCTTTCAGCTGCCTGCAGAGGAAAACAAAGGGGAAGTTCACTGTCAGTACATGAAATCTGCTCATACTGTTCCCGTATATCCTGGCTGCCAGAGTCAGGTCTTTTCTGTCAGCCTCACAGCCATGCAATACATGTGATTACACAGGTCCCTGTGATAATTTTTAGTGTTCTGCCCCCTTCCTTCACCCCCTTCCACCTCTGGAAAACAAATGCCTACCTGACTGCAGCTGTCAGACTCTGATACCAGTCATTAATATCTTGCTGGTCGCTGGACATCAACAACAGTGTCTTATGTGGAAAGGAAAGCTGAAAGGCAAACAGGATCTGTGACATTCCTTGCCAAAGCAGCAGCTCTGATAAAAGGAGAGCCACCACGACTGCACTCCACTTGGCCCTGCCTGCTGATTTCCACCATTCTTTCCCAGATAGAAAAAATTTGGATGGGTAGCGGGAAAAGCCAGAGCCTGGACAATACAGAGCAAGTGCCCCTCTTGTCTATTCCTTCCAGCCACAGGTGACAGCTCGCTTTGACTTAACAGGGTGTTTGGTAGTGGGCAGGTGCAGTTCCCGCAGCTCTTCAGTTTTCTCCTATATTCCAAGCTGCCCCTAGGGGTCCTTCCACTATCTACAGATGGCAGCTTTCCCAAGGAGTCTTGCTAACCGGGAACAAGCTAACACAGCCCCCAGGCGCTCCAACTTAGGAAGAGCTGAACTTGAAACCCTCATTTGGACATCAGTCCCCAAGACCCTGCTGCCCTCAGGGAGTTAGATGCACAAGCAGTACCCGCTGTGATAACACCCACATCTTTTCTCATCCTGTTTTTTGATGTTTTCTATAGGATCAACCCCCAGCCAATGTAATGCTATGTATTCCTTGGCACATGACTGTGGGGCTGTACCCCCAAACGTAGCTCTGGTGAGGGCGTGTCAGTCTTCGTGGACCCTCCTCACCTGAGCCAAGTGAGGCAACCAGCAACCAGGAGTGCCCTATACCATGAAGGGAAAGACACCCACACCACTCAAGAAGGGAAGGGTTGCCCTAACTCAGACTGACTTGTTGCATTTATTGCTGTCACCACCCTCACCATCTCAGCCCTACTACTGCCGAGACAGCTAGTGGCCTGATTCACAAGTCTGACCCACCGAGGCTTCTGCCAGGCAGCAGTGACACCACTTACACTGAGGAGCCCTCCCTGGCTCTGCGTGTGGCCAAACACTTTATCCACGACACACTGGTGTAGCGGGTAGACAGCACGGCATGCCATCTTGTTTGAGTTCAGCGGGTGTAGTGGGTGGCAGGGCTTTGTTGCAATGAAGATATCAGAAAAAAGGAAGAACATCCTGCGCTTCAGTTCTCCACCCTTTGAAGGCACCACCAAAAGCCACCCTTCCCGGATATACCAGCGCCCTGGGCACACAAGGGAAATAAAGACAGTTGTCAGACCATCACTGGGGAAAAAGAAGAAGGATGTAATGAGGCAAAAAGGAATACAGTGAGCTACCCTTGTAGGCTACCGGATTCTACACCAATTCCAGCCACTAGAAGGCACTGAGCATCAACTGGGGCCAGCTCACCAGTGCTGGTAGCACCCATGCAGAAGCAATAATCAGCCCAAATCCTGTAGTATATGAGGAGCAGACAGAAGTTGTTATAAATCTGTTATGTTAATTAAGACGGTATTATGATATGCAAGTCTGTTTAAAGAGACCAGAACAAAAACATGGTTTGAAAACAGTACAGATACCTTTAAATTAACATAAGCCTTCAGAAAACATACCATGAACTATCTTAAACTGCATCGCCCAATTGTTTGTTATTAGTAGTGAAAGAGAAGTAAGCTTAAGTCATAGAATGGTTTAGGTTGGAA
>NW_010285888.1:0-2823 GCF_000690775.1 Eurypyga helias
TTTACCTTTGGCCCTGTCTGGACTGATGTGAACCAGCACATCAATACATACATGAAACAAATTTATGTTTAGTATGAGCACTTACATTTTTCCTTTGAAGAATGACCTCTGAACTAAGGAGTTTACACGCAGGGAGACATCCTAGCAATAATAATTTTACCTTAATGAGAAAATTTATTTGATAGAACAGAAAAAAAAAAGTTACAAATTGTCTTTATACCTTTTGAGGTGTTGCAACCTACATCCTTCTGTCACTCATTAACTGTTGTTTAATATAGCTTCTGTATTATTACCTAGTGCCAGTTAAGGATCACAATGCTAGTGTATTTATAAAACTACATGATCCATTAATGTGAAGGTTAGTTTCTGAATACGTCAGTAAGTTCAAAACTGTGGGCAACCATATTCTTTTGATATTGCACACAATATTAGCTTTATGTTACATTTTTCTTTGCTGTATAACTGTGTGCAGTAGGCAGCAACAGTGGATCACTGAACCATTTTACTAGGCCCCTTTAACAAACAGTACAAGTTCTACTTTCCTTTTAAACTGTTGACATACATTACCTTTCCATAAAACCTGGGAACATGAAAATCTATAACCGGAATATCCTTCTTGTATTTGTAGGGCTTTTTTCTAGCTTCCTTAATTTATCTGTGAACAGTATTTCTGAACACCTTTTCATATTTGGAAGCGTACATTGTGTTTAGATATGAGAGAGGATGAGATAGGCCCTAAATGTGCTCTCCTTTTTCTTCCTTTGAAAACCAAACAATAAAAAGCTGTAATTTGGGCTCAGATCATCCTCAAATATGTAGTCTAGTCCAATAGTAGATGAGTGTAAAGAAGGTAGCACAGTGAACTTTCTGATGTTTAGAGGTTTTGTTTGCTTATATTATGTATTTATTCATGTTGGAAGAGCTTTTTGAAATGTGCTGCCCAGTGCTTTTCTGTCACCATGGTCATGAGTAGCAAGCACTAGGATTTTTGGATCTCACTAGCTCAGAAATCAGCAGTGGAAATATTCTACTGACCTTTTTGATTCTGTCACTCAGATTGAAAACCTCTGCTCTCTCCTGTGTAGCGTAACTACTGTGACAGAATAGTAGCAGTTGATAAGGGTTGTCACTTTAAGCAGTCAGGACAGATTTTTACTTTTTATTTTTATTCTAAGCCTGGCAAGTTGCAGAGTATCAAGTGAAAAGCGGAGTGGAAGTAAAGGTTCCCTATGGTTTTTGAGAATACTCTCATTGTTACATTCATCTATTCTAATGCTTGATCTTCATACGGTTTACTTTAAACAAAGGAACACATTCACTATTATTTTGCTGTAGGTGTAATCATTATGGTTATTAAGGAATATATTGATTAAATGGACAGTGTGAGTTAAATAACCTCATGGTTTTGACCTACCTGCTTCCTGCCCACAAAGTATAATACTGCAATAACATGATCTTTATTACAAACCACCCCATTCCATGATCCAGTTCAGCAACCATTTTGTTATCCAGGTTGTTATTCAGTAAAGGTCACTTACCTTAGTTGGTAAATGTTACACACATCAATCATTTTTAGATTCAGTGAAGTTTCTGGATATGTACTTAGTTAATAGAGAACCAATATTTCAGACATTTTTAGTTTGCCAGGGCTTATCAAGCTATCTGCAACAACCATGGTATTTTTTGTCACTGCAAACCCTGAAGATATTTTATCTCAGATACAATATTCTGGCAGTGCCAAAAGTTTTGCTGCTGTTCAGTTTGAAGGAAACGATGTTATTATAAATGTCTTGGTCCGCCTTTCTGCACATCCTTAGTAAATCTTATTTTAAAGCCTGTGGAAGTATCTCCTTATTATCTATACCATGGAGGAGAATATAAAATATTATTTAAGGAAAAGGCAGCATTAAGATTGAACAGATTTGTGATTAAGATCTATTTTTGTGATAATGATTTTATCCTAAATATATCTGCTTATGATTGTGCCCATTTAGAATAAGAGGTGGTGGTTAAAAAGCTAACTAGCATCTAAGGAAACTTAATTTAGTTCCCCACTATTACACAGACTTTCTGCATGACTATGAGCAAGTAATTGAAACAGCTTTGTGAAAGTATTCAAGGCAACTAGGGAAAGTTTCAAATACAAAGTTGTCTAAATTTTAATACTTTAAAACAGTACACTTCCATTCTGGCTGTTTTATTAAGCACAATGTGCCAGTAAGTGTGCCCCTTCAGCAGGCTTTTTTCTACTGTGTATAGGTATTTTTACATTGCACTTTGGGTATTAATTGTTTGAAGGATTTAAAGGATTCTAATATTTATCTACACAACCTGGAAGAAAAAAAAAATGGCTATTCCGCTCAGTGAATGGACTTTCTTCAAACCTTTTCTACTGAGCTTTCTTCAGTGGTTCTGTTTCTCTGACTGGAATCTCTCTAAAGTCAACAAATGCACTTTCTGGGTCTCCAGATAATGTATATTAAGGATGTAAAAATCATGAAAGTTCACTTCAGTCCGAAAGGTGGTTGAATAACCCACTGACATCTATTAAGGACTACCAAATACAGAGATACTACTTCTGTAAGAATGTCCCTCTCCCATAAATTGTTGCAGGCTAAAAAATCTATTTGGGAATAGTAGTAATTCACTTATATACCAATAACTAAGAATATAAGCCTTTCATTAATCACTTCTCAAGCCATCCAGCCTGAATATTAGGCAGAGCTCCAGCCTATGCAGTAACAACATATGTGAGGAGCATATTCCACTTCTCATTATTTCAGGCAACCAACTACAAGTGCTACAAGTTATGGACTTACTAAG
>NW_010285889.1:0-2827 GCF_000690775.1 Eurypyga helias
TAACTATTCAGGTCTAGATTCAAAAATTGAAAGAATTTAGTCCGCAGCAAGGGTGTATACGGTACTTCAAACCGTCTCAATGCTGGCTTAAGATGCCCCCAGATAAAATCATTCCTCTGCATATCTCATCCCCACATTCACAGACAATCCTGGGAAGGTGAAAGGAGTGTTTAAAAGCTGTCGCCACCTGAACACAAAGATTGTATCTTCTACTGATTGTAGCCACTATTAGCACCGTGAGATAGGTTGGGGAAAAAACTTACTTTATTTTTTTTTAAACTCAAGACTGAAAAACTGGGGATATTTGAAACATAAATACCTGTGATGGGCTAGAAACCTGTCATAGCCCCAGTTGTACTTTGGCAATTTGGTTTTCCTTCCTCTTCACACAATAAATGCTGTATGAAGATACTGTACAAGACCAGCATCTGAATTTCATTTTACACCAATTCCTAGTTACTGTGAAAGATCTTTGATAAAGGATAGGGCCACCAGTGGCCACAAAATATTTCCAGCAGTACTCCACTCATCCTTGGTCTATTGCACTGTCTGCCTTCCCACGTATTCCCTTGTCTGCAGTTGTATGAGCAGGGAAATGGGAAGGGTATAGCTACCATTTCTCTGCAGACCTGCAGTACCAACAAAAGTACAATAACAAGTATATCCCTTCCATTCTTTTAAACCCCCAAGTTTCATTTGCAGTAATTGCTTCAGATGATGCACTGTGGACACAAGTGAGCACTGCCCTTAATGAAGTCATAAAAGTCTCCGAGTAAGCAGTACACGGTATTCTCCATTCCTCAGACCTTAGAGATTAATTTTTTTAAGCTGGATACAGATAAACCCACAGTACTGCAGAAAATTATTTCATACATATATAATACACTGTTAAATTTATTTCACCCTTTACTCCTGACCAACTTATTTTCTTAGCTGCCCTCTTTTGCAACACTGCATTATACATATTAATGAAATTCAAGTACTCAGTAGATGAAAAGAACATCATTGGTGCTCTGGTTTTTATTCAATTTTATTTGCTATCAAGGCAACTTGACCAAGTTAATATGCCATCCTCTACTGTACAGCACAATCAAAGCATCTCTGTCAGTACCTTTCTAGCTTTATTCTCACATAAAGAATCTATGCAACTCTGTACAGTTTTAAGTTCATAGAATCTACTGCAGCACTATGGATGGGCCAAAAACGTTTGGAAAAGAATGAGAGGAGAAAGGTAGTGTCTTCATATTACATTATTTTCCTCAATTCTCACTGCCACAGACAATTTCTTATTCTTATGTTTCCATGACCGGAAGAATGTGTCATATAAGCTTCCTGAAAGCATGCATAGAACTGGGGGTACTACTTTCTAAAAGTGAGCACCTAAGAGCAAGCTGGGTATAGCTGACATTTGCAAGTGACAAGACCATCTGTAGATCAAATGTGATGCGTCAACAGGGGCACAGAAGTTTTGGGAAAAGAAGCTAGGACTGAACTTGTAATTTGAAGTTGAGAGCACAGGCTTGTCAATGAAAGGACACACAGACAGGCTGCAAAACAGACATCAACAGGACCAACTTATAAAACCACAACCTGAAATTTAAACATAATTCATCAGATTTTATTCCCCAAAAATACAGGTTGATTTACACAAACACAAAGCCTATCTGCAGAAAATGTCATTTTTTTTCCCTGAGACCTAAGAGAAAGTGAAGAAGTTACTAATACTGCCCTACTACCCTTTACCCCCAGCCTCTCCACTGATCAAACTATTCGCAGGTTCTGGGTATTTATTTACAGGTTTCCAAATTTAAAGAATTCTATCGACAGAAGTACAGGCTTCAAGAAAAACCATCTCCAAAAACTACAAAAATTCATCAGCAATGTCTGCAGAGAACAAAGTGATAAATGAAACTGAGCCATAACATCATCCCTGTCAAAATAGATTTAAAAAAAGGTTTAGGTCTTGTATCTAAAAAGAGCAGTTCCACCACCAGTAAGTCAGTGTAAGTTCTGTAATGATTGTTTTAAATAATTACAACAAAATTTTGTGAATTCTCTTAAAGGGAAGAATCTTTACCCTGCACATCCACACCGATACTCTTACTAGTGAAGGTATATCATTCCCAATCTTGCCTACAAGGAGCAATCTCTTTACGAAGTGACATCCCAGGGCCTGAAAACTTGTCAGTCTCCAGATCATCTGGCTGCTTTCAAACATCAGGAAATGCTTTACATCAGCAAAGTTAAGGTAGTGAAATTATAATCCTAATCATAGTAAAATGACTTCATGTGATGCTGAAGTTCAGAAGCATTCTGTCCCTATCTTTAAACAAAACAGGTAACTTCACCAATTCCAGAAGTGGGGAAAAAAGGCTACTTTGGATTTACACGTACATTTCCAGTTTACCAACAATAAATTAACAATCCAGTCTTCAGCTGCTCAAAGCCTACATAAACAGTACCACAAAACAGGACCAGATATCCACCCTTCTCAGAGCTCAGGCAGTAAAGTAAGTCAAAGCATCTACCACTTCAGCCAACTTTAGAACAAGAGAGAAAAGACGGATTTTTACCTTTTTGTAAACTTGTACAGCATGTGACAGATTAGGAAGTAAGATATCCCTCAGAAGATAAAGTTCAACTGAAACAATAAAGTGCTTCTGGCATTGAATAGGCTGCTTCATGGCCTGTAATTTTATAAACAATTTTTTCTGACTGATTTAATATTCCACACAAGTCTGAGTATGATTGCTATCAGTAGAAATGGTTGGGAAATTGCTACTCAGTAAAATAATGAGTTCCAAGGTGTTTTTAAAAAAAAAAAAAA
>NW_010285890.1:0-2789 GCF_000690775.1 Eurypyga helias
ATCAGTCCAATTCCATTTCACATATTACCAAATATCTACTATTTCCTATACATCTGTGCATATATTTATAGGCAGATGGCAGATAGACAAGCATTAGAAGAACTCAACCTTTAAGACAGTTCCCAATGAAGAATTCATTATGACATTTCACTGAACACAAAGCAAAAAGAGAGCAGAAAGACAAACTTCAGAGTATTTAAAAAGAAATCTGAATGAAAGTGGGGGTGACTTAATTAGAATAAAATGCTGTTTATATTCAAAGATTTAAATCATCTGTTTGAAATTTCAAACTGGCTTTCAAGAGTTCATAATGCAATGAAAAAAAGATGACAGATGCCCTCAGCTGACAAGGGAAATACTATCAGCTTTTGATCTCCACACACATGAAATAGTTATTCAGAACTCTACTTCTTTTGTGTGTAGTTTGAAATAAAACTTTTGTAATGCTTTCCATTTCTTTATTGCAAATCAGGACTGAAATATTTGATTCCTGAAGTTCAGAAACTCTTAATCCGTATCAAGTAAGATTCAACATAGGCTGAATCACTTACTGTTGGCTAAGTGTATTGCAAAAAGGTGCTAGACATTTACTGGGTATTTATTTTGGTGGTGACAACTAGATCTGGAAATCCCAGAGGAAAACTGTACAGTGATTTACAAGTTCCTGCCCACGTTATTTTCCACAGTGAAAAGAAGCTGCCTGCTTAAAGAGCATCCTAGAAGCCTGCTTAAATAGCCCTTGCCAGGCTTCAGTGGAAGCTTTTCTCCTGTGAACTGTGAGGGTCCAAGAGAAGTAAAGTCTTCTTTGGAGTCCTGTTTTCCTGGGGAAGAAATTGAGGCAACTTAGGTGACCCAAGTCAGACCACAGGTCTTTGCTGCATTCTTGACCTCAGCTCCTACACCAAGACCTCTGGAAGCTAGTGTCCGCTCAGCTCCATTTAAGAGCTCATTCTGCTTAAGAACATTTGCTCCCGGGGACCAGACCAAACCTACTGCAAAACAAAGTTCCTGGACCACACAGCGTCATTGTCAGGACCTCAGTCCCCTCAGCTTTGATCTACAATTGCTCACAATTACTCGCTAATAGAGTCAGAGCTGCTGATACACTGACAAATGTCTCTTCCACCAGCTTACAGCTGGCCATTTCCTAACACTGCATTTGGCTAAAATGAACTGAGCTCCTAGAGCTGTCATCTGCCATGCAGTTCCCTATACAGCCCAAGGGCAGTCAAGTTGCCTTCCTTTATTTGTTCTTTCAAGCTAACAGAATTGCTCTTGTGAGATGCTGCATTGGAGACATGACTGCAGTATCAAACTTCGCTGCAGCTTGCAGAGTTTTATCAAAGGTTGTATCGTGCTTAAAACACTGTAAGCAGCTGTAACACCCACCTCCTGCCCATTTCCAGCTACAGCTGCAATACTGCAGCTCAGATGCTCCAATTCCTTTTTGTTACTCTTTACTGACTGTATTATCAGGCAACAGTGTTTTGCACAAGCAAGATGAACTCCTTTACCTCTGAGTGCTGATGCAGTAGCGGGCCTCCCGATTACCGATGTTGCGAACCAGTAGTGTTTTCTGAGTGCTGTATTTGACTGGACAGATGGAGAAATTCACCTGGTCAGGGAAGTCCAGGATAGCTCGGGCACCTATAGCCCGGATTGGCACAATAAACTTTTCCCTTTCTGTGATGCAAGTGAGCTGGTGAAAATAATCCTGCAGGGAAAGAAGCAATTTCAGCACAGTGCACTTAGTACCATCCCCATGGCAGAAGGAAAACTGCTGTTTTCTATGACTAACCATACCATTCAACAACGGAATAGTACTTTTAACTTCAATGACCTTTCATTCCAATAGCATGACTTGGACAGAGCTGTTAACTGGCAAAGAAACAACCCCATTGATTCACCTGCTTTCACAATAAGCCGGCAGAACTAAACAAAATTATCTGATACTTTGATTCAGAGGCACCAAAATCAAGTAATGTCATGTAAGGGATTAGAGCAGCAAGGAGAACCTGCTTCGATCACCAATGCAGACACCATTAAGAACCCGACTGCACCACGGCACCAACTCCAATCCCAGCTTGGCGAGGGATGCTCAGGTACATTTTCAAGAGGACTCCACCACATGCACAATCAACAGTCAGTCTTTGGTGAAATACTTAAGCTGGACACAATAATTATTTTAATGTCAGGTAAGCACAGGGTACATGTGTATTTCCCACCTCTTCCCACAGCATTACAGGGACAAGGCTGGGGACACACACCCTTAAAAGGCCATCTAATCCGTCTCTCCTCACTCTAGAACTGGCTCAGCTCTATAGCCAAACTATTCTTGAGATGTTTGACAAGTACTTAAAAGCACTAACAACTCCACTCCTGCCCTCAGCAGCCTGCTTCAGCTCTACCCTAGGCTTAAAGAGTGTGTCTAATCTCAGTTTCCCCTTACATCTCACCCTAGCCTCAGGGGACACAGGGAACAGCTGTACTTCCTCCCTGCAGCATGGCTGATGCCTTAATCGCCTCTCTCGTGTCGGGTCTCCAGAATAAGTGACCGGGTGCCTTGTCAGCATGCCCACCTGAGGGAGGTGGCATCAGGAGCTGCAAACGGAGATGCTCAGACACCCCGACCAGAGCAAACTCAACCGCGTGATCCCCAGTCACCGGCTTGTTCAGAAAAGAGCCAGACGGTCCCCCCAAGCTGGCAAATCAAACCACCAAAATCATTTTACTGTAGGGAGGAGCAGATCGATCTCCAGATGTACAGCGCAGCATCGCTGTGCTGGAAG
>NW_010285891.1:0-2828 GCF_000690775.1 Eurypyga helias
ACAGAAAATGCTTCATCAGAAATAATTAAATAATAATTTTCCCCCAGGAGAAACCTGGGGCCAAAAATTTTCAAGTATCCTCCTGTATCCCACTAACAACTTCCACCTCCTCCCTCCTTCACCCAGTTTCTTAAGAAACCTTCAGAAAGCTTAGGTGATTAAACATAATTAAACATAATTAAAAGTTGATGTACTGAGTAAAACATTTTACAAAAGAAGAATTTAAACTTTTTGCTTTCATTTTTTCTGAAACAAAATACAGTGACATCCAAAATGTATTTTCTCCCTATTTCTCTCACCTGCAACTATTACTTGAAGTTGACCTGAATAAAAAGAATGAAAGAATTTGCAAGAAATGCCACATTTTGACAAATGTACTGTTTGTAAATAATCCGCTAATACCAGTGTCACTCAGTTCTAATGGGAAACACTTGCTTCTCAAGAATTTCTGAAGTAGCTGTGCTCTTTTCCCAACATCTGGAATTGTATCTGTTCTATTCACTTGTCAGTGAGGGGCACAATCAATTAGAAAGAAAAAACAAAAGGGAATTGTCTTTTTAAGGGAAGAAGCTAGTCACTGCGGAAAGATTTGGGGTTTCTTTTTTGGGGGCAAAGGGGAAGAAGCTGTAGTTCATTTGTAACCAATCACAGAGCAACCATCTGTAGCATCTCTTTCTCAACAGTTTGCAGAATCCGTTCGCCTGCTCTGGGCATGCAGTTTCTCCTTTCTTCTTTCATGAGAGACCACTGAAAGATAAGAGCTGTCGGTTCACTCACAGGTTTGACTTGATAAACACAGGAGAAGCTCAAGAGGCTGAACAGAGCAGTGTAGGATATACCTGTTGGGGGCTTTTCTTGGTTGATGGTATGTGGCCAAGGTCTTGGGCAAATTCTTGTCTCATTATGGGACTGGCCTTGCTGATAATAAGAGCTGCAAACTAAGGAACTGTGGGAAGGAATCGGAGAATTCAGCACTCTGCACCTGAATTTCACAGCTGAGAGAAGAGGAAATTCATGTAAAAAAGGATACAAAGAAACACCATGGGGCAGGATGACTAAAATGAGGAAGGAAACGTTATCTAAAATATCAGACTAAAAGATTTTACTGAGCCCAGCCAAGAATCTGGGTGAAATCAATCAGAAGCAGCAAATATGTTCATACACTACAGATGCCTAGGTGAGAGCTTGAACTAATGACATAAGGCACAAAAGCTGACACTGTAAGCATGACATAACATAGGAGAGCAATCACACCTTGGCAGCAGGTTATGAAATTTTTGGAAAGACTGAATTTATTATAAAAGTGATGGGATAATCTGGTATTTTAATGAATGGACGTTTATGAATGGCTCACACTAATCAAAGGTCAAAGGGAATCTATTTGCATTAGATTTACTTACTTTCAGAAATTAAAATAAATATTATTTTCTAGATTAGTACTAGAAGAAAAAGTCTGCAGTGGTCTACAAATGCCTTCAATTAGTCACTGAACCTAGATGATATTTCACAGTCTTGGTAAGTGGCAAGAACATTAGAAAACAATAATCTAAGTCAGAATGGAAGAATAAAAACAGGCATGCATGTAAAGTGTTAAACTCCAAAAGGGCTAATTTGGAGAAATTAATAAAAATAATTAGAAAACTCATGCAACAAATACCTCAAAGATTTTAATACTGGAGAAGCTGGAAAATCTTTAAATAAATGATAAAAGGTAGCTTGAACTTACCCTCAAAATAAAAGCAGGGGGAATAGTTCGGATGGTGGAGCTGACCAGAGTCATCAAGGGGGCAGAGGATGGGGGGAATGGGAACAACCAAACAAAACAACCAACCAACCAAAACCATTAAAAATCTGAGGGCTGGGAAGCCCAGAGCTGAAACAAGAAATATCAGCTAAATTAAAAACTGCTAAGGAAAAAAAAAGCAGCCAGTTCTTCAGCTATGTAAATAAGAAGGAACCAAGAGAAAAGAAATGATGCCACTATGCAGGCAGTGGATTTCAGATAAAAGTAATTCAGATATGCCTGTAAAACTAATGGCAATTACTTAGCTCAGCTTTTTGAGAACCAGAACAACTAAAGTTAGGGTAGCAGAGAGATAGTGGGAATAGAAATTACCATTTCTGGGTATAAAGCTAAATATTTGGCAAAATAGTAAAGCTAGCCATAAGTAAATTCAGGTTGCAAAAAGAAATCATTGTAAGTACCAGCAAAATAAAATCCTATGGTAGTCTGTGTCTTCCTGAACCACAGAGCACTGAGGCCCTGATTTCCAAGTTTAGGATCAGTGAGAGTACTCATGGGGAAGTTATGGTCAGCGTGTTCTCAGGACAGGCACCTACACATAGGCCAATGCATGAGAGGCTGACATGAAAACAGAAGGAAAAATGGTTGTTTGCAGGGCAACGCACAGCCTGTCAGCAGCCCAGTCCTTACCTAGTACTTCTGTCATCACAAATTTTGAAGAGTTAGTCCAGGTTCCCCAGAAATCAGAGGAAAGAGCTCCCACTTTATCAGGATACATCTGGCCAAACTCTTTGTACAATACAAATAGCTTCATTTAAGATCACCAACCACCCTGGACTCCCTCTGTAGCTGGTAGAGAGAACCAGGCATTTGGGGTAAGATTCATCTGAGCCGTTTTAGCTGCTACCTTAGGGTAACACTTTCCGAAATGCTTGCTTCTTTCCACTGGTGGAAGAGACACTACCGAACCCACTCAGGGAGCCTGTGGAGACCTTCAGGTAAGCACCAGAGCCACAACCCAACTTGCAGAAGCTTCAAGAGGCCCCAAGGGGGGGTTACAGTAGAGGCAGCCTTGCCCACTTCA
>NW_010285892.1:0-2856 GCF_000690775.1 Eurypyga helias
TGGAAAAGACCTTTAAGAACATCAAATTTAACCATTGGCCTAATACTGCTACCACCACCACTAAACAATGTCCTTCGGGACAGAGTATTATTCTGGGCCATCTACACTTCTTAAAATAAGACAAACCCCTACTCAGAAGTCCAACACTCTGGAAAGATGGATTGCATAATTAGTGGTGAACCATTAAGATATTGATGTAAATTATTTGCTTTTAACACTCAGAAGATGTAAAATAAAGAGAGATAAAGGATCCATCTCTCCAGAGTAGTATTTATTTGCTTGGAGTATGTCATCATTTTTCTCTTTTTACAGGTAATCTACCATGAAAAAAGTAGCATTATATCATGTAAACAGAAGTACAAACTCTGTAAACGCATGTCCAAGGCCTTGTCTGCTTTTCTGCCTATGCTATTAAATCTAATAAAAGATTTCAATAATAATATCTATAAAAGCATTTAAACTGCATCCTGTAGTTAGAAACATTGCTCATTATATCTGTAGGAAAGCAGCTGTGGTAAATTAGACAGCATGCTAGTTATGGCATTTCCTTAATTTTACTGCTCAACTTTGCAAATGCAATAATGTACCTTTGAAACTGTGTGTATTATTTTCTTAGTTAAAAACCAAACTCCTCTTGAGTTTGAAATGCTATCACGTGAAGTCATTCTGATTTTATTTGCTTCAGAAAAGTAGAAACATTTGGATAGTTGGCCCTCCTCTCTGCAGTACTCTTCCTCTTTTCTTAGTTCTGTTTCCTAGGCAGTCCCAGTGTTTCCTATTCCACAAAAACTTCTTATCTGGTCTATATCTCCTCAAGTTTCTTCTTACTTAGCTTTTCCCACCCCTCAAGTCTCTGCTTTGTTACTTCTTGGAGTAGCTTCTTGTTCAAATTTAGTGTTATACATTTCAGAAAATTTTTCCCATTTAATTCCTGATTTTAATCTCAGTTTTCATACTAAATGACTTCTAGATCTCACCTTTTGAACCTATGCTTGTCTGTATACTACTTGTTCCCTTCCTACACCAATCTACCCTGTCTCCAGAACAGTTCTTAATTTGTTGCTGCAAAGATCATAATGTGAGACTAAGCTTCTGCTAGATCCCCACGGCATATAAGCTCTCTGTCCCAAAGAATTTATACTCAAAGTAGTATAGTCCAGCTTCATCACCTTTTCTGTACTTCTTGTTGACAATCTTTCCTGACTACCCCATAAAATCTATTTATTTCTCTCACTCTTTTATTGTTTTCTCTGTATTAATTAAATCAGCTTCTTTCTCCTTGGTGGTTAGGATTTTTTGTATTCATATTTGCTTCAACCTATGTGAAAAACAAAGTTTTTCTACATTGGAGGAATATAATTAAATTCATCCTGATTGTTTCAGAACAAAACCAAAAAACTTTGTAATATCAAGTATCCCAGACATATCTGGGTGCCCTTGTCATTGCACTAAAGTCAGACAACTTTTTGAGTTCCTTCTATTCAGCACCATGATGAACGCCTGTTTAAACAGGCGATTTATTTAGGTTGGGTGTAGGTTTTGTGGCATTAATCTTCTACAAAGTGAGAAGGGCTTAAAAAACACATTTAAACTCCCAGTATCAATGTATTTCTGTAAAGAATAGTCCTGTCACTACCTCCACTGTTGGCTTCTCAGGGAGATATCTACTTTTATCTGTATCATGGTGAAAAGCCTAAGCTTGAATTTTCCTGGCATTCAGAATTGTTCCAATTTACAAATGGCTGAGTAAATTCAATTTCCTTTTGATTCTTATAGAATATAAATCCATCTAGAGATTTCAGTAAATGATTCAAGAGTCTGGAAAGGATTCACTTTCTTAAAAACATGTTACTTAATGTCATTTTCAGGTCATCCTGTTTCATATGTGATGGTACCATGTAGAAATCTCACATGGCACTATGATGAGGCAGCTGAAAGACATCCTTGGGAAGAAATTAATCTCATCTAAATGCAGGCACCTACAACACAGACTGTTACATTCCAGCAAGTCATTACAGGGTCGTCTTCTAGTCAGTGAAGAGAAATATGTACTTCAAGAGCCTAATTTATCTGGTTGAATGTATGTGTCTACTCTACGATGAGATGAACCATGGCCTAAAGGTATCTTTTAAATATAAAGGTATCTAACACAATTAGTTGAGATTTGGCCATCTATATTGTAGACATCAGCATTTACTCAGATGAATAGGACTCCTATGTCAGCAGAAGTGAAGGAATTTCCTGACAAAATGATTCTAAAATGTAATGATGATTCTCTAAAACTGAAATATCTAATTATCTTTTTCAGTTTGGCACATTGGCTTCCAGGCTGTCTGGTGGTTCAAAACCCACAACCCAGTTAGCCTCCCTATTGAAAACCTTGTAATTTCAGACTTGTGAGTGACCTGCCAGCATGGGCCACTAAGCTTTCACAACCTAAGAATGTAGCTATGCTGAAGTCAGACACACTGAAAGATCATGCAAACTCAGGCAGTCTTCCACACAGGACAGAAATATCTTGGAAGGATTGGTCTTAAGCTCTCGATAATGAAATGAATTGATGACAGAAATCAATACTATCTTTAACTTCACAGGTATTCACTGAATTCAAGGATATGCGACTCAACACAGAATAAAACAAATCATAAATTGAATGGCACATGTAAAGATGTAGCAGGAGTTAAATGGAGGTAAATGAAATACACATATACATATTATTTTCCATTGGGAAAACAGAATTCACTCACTTTCTATGGTCCAGCTCTGAATTTCAAACTGATGTTTTTTCATTAAATAAATAAATTAATCTATTTATTAAACAGGTGAGTCTGGCCTTTTTAATTTTTTTTTCCCCAT
>NW_010285893.1:0-2871 GCF_000690775.1 Eurypyga helias
CTGAAAAAAATTTGAAGAATATCTTTTGAAGTGGAATGAAATATTTCCCTGTACAAAGATATTTAATTGTACGTTTTGTAGTAGCATGTACTGTATGAAAGAATATCATACATTTAAGAGAAAAAAATGAGAGAGGGAGGAAAGACGAAGGTGTTGGCCTGAACAAAAAGACTGTTTAATATATGCTGCCAATGAGAAAGGAGAAAAATGAATGTCGTGTAAAATTATCCCTGTTCTTCCGTAATTACAAGAAGGGATCATTTTTCCAGCAGAGCTTTGACTTAACATAAAAGTAATAATAATATTCAGACCATTTCTATAAATACCATTTTGTAAACTTTACTTAATTAAACTTGTGGGTATTATGGATATTTAACCCCAAGCATCTATCAACCCTTCAGGAGGCCAAAGTCAGATTCTGCCTGAAGTCTATAAAGTCTGAAGAAAATGAAGCAATCGTAAACAAAAACAAAAACAAACCAACAGAAAAAAGAAGTTATAATAGATCCAATTTTGCTTCTTGCATACATTATCTAACAAGAATACACCATCCAAGACTACTGGAGCATCCTCCAGGCTCTGCCACAGTTCTCTGCATTCTATATCATGAAATTGCTGGAGGATTATTTTTATCGTACATAATCATCCTTACGTATATTATATATGAAACTGATATTACTTCAGGTCTCACTTGTATTTCAAGTAACCAAGATACTGTAGTAGATAATGCAGTGCACATTTTACTGGTAATGACTGAAGAAGTGTAAAACTACTTATAACTTCATGCTGGAATGCATGAAACACCTCCTTTTAATCAAGTGATTGGTATTTGAGACCCTGTTTTTCTTCACTGCCTCTCAAGGAGTATATTTCTGGATTTTCTTGCATATATCAGGAGCTAAGTTCAAATTCTGGACTAAAACCACTATATGTTAGCATTCCATTTATTGTGCTATTTTTAGTGTAAAATGAAATGCTAGCTTTGTTAGTAGATCACTAGGTGCTTTTTTTCAGTCTCATTCAGTTTCAGCACAGATGACAGCTACATTGTTTAGGTGTTAAGGAAGGCTTTTCAGAGAAGACTCTCAGCACTGAAAACATTTCATAGTCTGAATTTTCAAGATATTTTTAATAGCCTGAAGAATGGAAGAAATGATTATCTATGCATAAACCCCCTACCTTTAAGACATATTTTAAATCTAAACCAGTAATCCTTTCTGAATCTCTTAAAAAAAAAAAAAGTTAAAATTTGATTCTTATGTATATTAAATACTTTGATTAAATGATTGTGAACAAAATTCAGCATTTCACTGTCTCTTGAGAATTGTCTAACTTAGAAGTTTAGGGTATGATGGCTTTACGTAATATACTATAGGAAAAAAACATACAGAAAATAAGCTTTTGAGTTAGTCAGCATGAACCTAGCCTGTAGAAAAGCTAGTATTTTTTGTAATTCAAATTAAGTCCTCCTAACCAGGGTCGCTTCCAAGGCCTCCAAGCTGATTCATACGTGTGTAGGCATTAGTAGAATTGTAAGTGGTTTATGCTTTAAGTTTTTTGGATCCTTTCTAACAATAATGCCTCCACTCCCAAACATTTAGCATAGGAACAGTAAAACCAATGTCTTTGTTCTGCCTGATTTAGCTGTTTCTATCTTCTCCTGATCCTTCCCCTCCATAGTGTTTTACTACCTTTGACAGTCATGCATACAGACAGCAGGTACTGCTCATCTTATTGACAGCTGCAGGGATGACAATGTCACATTTAGAACTGAGTTAATAATTCTAATTTATAATTTCCTGCTGTCAGTATGAATATGTCATAGTTTTTCTTTTTTGTCTCTCAGAAAATAATAAAAATAACATAATCAGATTATGTTAAAAAGATTGAATGGGGAAACTCTCTTTTTCTCCTGCCTTTTAGTAAATCATTGCAGATGATTGGTCACTGTATGAAGATTTATGCAAGAATGACTTTCCTAAATGAGACGTGCAGGAGAGCTAGATTTTCATGATTCGAGTTACGTGAGGTATATTAGTGCCAAAGCAGGTCAATGAACTCATAATTGGCTCAAATTAACACTACTACTCGCTGCAAAATTCTTTATCAGCAAGGGACACTTACAAGAGTGTAAATTCTCCTTTATATTTGAAAAGATCAAAGCAAAAGAAAATAATTATTTCCAATCTAACCAGATGCAAGCTGAGATGCATACTATAAACAAGTGATAATACCAATCAAAACAGTGGCAAGTGGAATGTGCAAACCAAGAGTACTTTCGTAGAAACACAAATAATTTCATTAAAATGTCATTCCTGTTTTCATCAAGAAACAGGCCATAATTATTAGCTGGTTAAGGCACTGATGACTATAATTTGGGTGTTCCTTGAGTTTTCTGGATGGCAAATGCACATGCAATAGGGAGGAAATTCTGTAAAACCATATATATACCATTGTCTAATGCTAAATAAGCTGCCTTCATAAGTAGTCAGAAGTGTTGGAAATGTTACACAGATATTAACTGTATGTGACAATACATGTAAAGATATTGAAACATAAATCACAGAAGGTATCAAAACTAGAGCAATGGAGAAAACTCCGGAATCCCAGTTTCCAAAAATTCTGCCTTCTTATCCCTTAGAAAAAATGTCCATCTTTTTATCATGAGTCACTGCATGTGCTGGCCAGTTTATATTTATATATTTTGCAAAATTCTTTAAAAATGTTTATATTTTAATGAATTGCTTTCACATTTTTCACTGCTAAAATAGCTAACAATAAAGTAGGGAGAGAAAAAACAATAAAAGAAAACAAAAACAAGGGGAAAAAAAGATTTTATGGCTTTGGTCAGGGTTTAACTCCGGCTAGCAA
>NW_010285894.1:0-2862 GCF_000690775.1 Eurypyga helias
CCCCTTCCAACCCAAACCATACTGTAAGTCTTGATTCTATGATCTACTCAACTTCTTAATCCCTTCTTCAGTTTCTCTGTTTCCAGAGGTAAAAATATCTTTCACTTGGCTATGGTCAGTGCACATTGACCACTCAGTATGGTGTTTGATATCTTTGTAATGATAACTTGTTGTCTTTATTATTTATTTTGTATTTATTCTTATGCTGTATAGCAGTTTTCTCTAAACAAGCAATTTAAAAAAAAGGTATCACATATATCAGTGAAAAAATATTGAATAACATTTTCTCAAAACCTATTTTTAGGGTGATTGCAATAAAAAGATACAATTAACTGGAAATCCTTTCCTCCCAGTTAAAAGTGGCATTTGTCATACAGAGACAGTTTTTAATTGATGTAGGATGCGTCTTTGTTTCTTCATATGGCAGCAGTTTCAATCCAGAAGGCATGTGGTTACAATCTAGTGAAACCAAAGTAGGTTATATCATCATGACTGTCTTTATCAACCAGACTTGAAATCTCCTCGAAAAGATAACAGGTTTCTTTGATGAGACCTACTTTCCAGGGAACAATGTCATCTGGTGCTGCAGCAATATTTTTAACTTTGAATTTTCTTTTTTTGATCAACTTCTGAGTTAACAGTAATTTTGTTTACTGAGGATCAGTCTTTACAGTCCAGCACTTAACACCATTAAGTGTCCACAAGCCCTAGAGTTCCCTGAAAGGTGTCCAGTTTCCCAAGATATGTTAAAATTAATGCAATCCTGAAACAGCTTCCAACACTCAGTACATTTTTTATAAGTGGGAATATCAACATACGTGCTGCAGTTGTTCTCAAATATTTCATTGCAACAGCTGTGGCTTCAATTGGTAGAAATGTTTATAGGTCATCTTAACTCTATTGGGACACACTGGGACATGCTAATATGGGTGCACTGGGAATGTTGTAACACTCACTGCGTACACAGCTGATGTATTTTGGCTGCAGGCCTGGGGGTCACAAAAGATAGGAGAATTTTGCTTCACCCAGCTGTTATAGCTCTTCTTCTTCTACACAGAGGAATTTACAGCTACATTTTGTCAGACCAAGGGTGTGTCTAGGCAGTATTCTGTCTCAAATAGTGGCCCACACATCATGCCTACTAAAATGTAAAAGATAAAAATACACCATTATTTCCATGATATGTTCTCTAGAGATGGGTGGCTGAGGAAATGCTGCAGCCAGCATACTTGAATGTACCCTGCAAAATCAGAAGAGGGTGGTTATTTTCTGCTCCTGTGCACCCATGATCCTGAAGGCAAGGCAAAGGTTAACTGCTGTTCCCCTTCCACCCCTGTTGCTTTGGCAAGCGCAGTGAGATGCAATTTTCTTATCAGCACATTGGAGCTCTGAATTCCTTAATCTGTTTGCCCTTTCTGCAGCAGTACCTCCATTTGGTAAATAACCTGGGGAGAGGAGCAATGAAAGTAGTGAGGCAAAGCAAAGGTATTAAGGACCTGTTGAAATGTATGAAGGAACTAAAATGTGAGATGGGAGAGGAAAAGAAAAAAGAATGTCCCCAGAGCACGTTTCATTACTCAGTGGGTGTCAGGTTGAATAAGTTACAAATAAACTGTCATCTTAAGAGCTCTCAGACACTGACGCAAACAGAAACTTAAAACAACAGATCGCCAAATATTATAGGCAGCAGCTTTTGGTGCTTTAATACATCTGCAGCCCTGAAAATTGAGTTAAGCCGGTGCTTTGGGAGTCACTTTATTGCTAGACATTTAATATTTTGTTTCTTTTTTATTATTAATTTTAAGTCTCGATGCTCCCTGTTCTGAATATACCGTAATGTACTGGCTTGGACACATTTCTGCAAGACTAATGATGGCAGACTTGGGGCTAAGGAAGGTCAGCTTAACATGAACCACCTTGTGGAGACCATCTGCACTGTTAGCACATAAGAAAATATAGATTTAGTCCAGGATCTGAAAAGTGAGAGTAGAGCTGCAGGTCTCAGGAGTATTGAAGACTTGTAATGTTCCAGATGAACCTTGTTTTTACATTCCTCCCTATATGCCTACTATTGGCTACTGCCATGACCTTTTCTTCTCCAGTGACTCCGTTTTCCTCTCTGGTGACAAATTTTCAGCCTTCAGCAAAAGCTTCTCCTTAAGTATGCATATAAATACAGACACAGACATAAAACAGTTTTAACTACAAGCTTTTAATGTAATCCTTTCTCATCTCCATTCAGTATTTGGCCAAGGGCTGAACTTCATCTTGGCTTGGTCAGGAACATAGAGCTTGCAATGCTCTGATACCTTATACACCAATGCCCTAGAGAGTGCTGGTTATTCAGGATAATCCTCACTCAAACTTGGGAACAAGATTTGGCAACCTTAAATGTAGAGGGATCATGAAATTCATGGTCCCAAGGTCATTTTCACTGAAAATAGAATTATTGAACCTTGGAGCGGGAAAAAACAGAACAGATGGCCTTATTTCCAGACCTATAATGCCATTGTTCAGGCAGCATATTTGATCTAGGTCTCCAGGTTGGTTACATTTACTAATTAAAAGTAGTTTCAAATGGATAAAGAAGAGATGATATGGTTGTTAGCATAAAGGAATAGGTTATTTTTTTATGACTGTGGTAGGTACCACAAGAAGCCAGAGGTTTACCCTGCACAAAGACAGATATTTGGGAAAAAGCTTCCTAATGTTAAGGTTAGTAAAATGATTAAATAGATTGCCCAGAATTAATCACCAATTGTCTTTAAGATCAGATGACATCTTTCAGGAATGAGTAAGGCCACATGAGCAAGGAAGAAAAATCAAATATCTCCATTGTGAAGACCAGTAACAAGCAGCGTT
>NW_010285895.1:0-2880 GCF_000690775.1 Eurypyga helias
GTCTTCCATGACTTTGGGGGTATGGGTCTCCTTTTGCCTCGTCAGTTCAACGTGGTAGGCTGAGTTCGTGGGTGCAAGGTACAGAAGAGAGACAGCCTGTCTTCAGGCACAGACTGAAGTGCTACATCCTGTGAGTCTGTATCCCAGCAGAGACCCCTGGCTGGGTCATTCTGGTGTTCAGCACGTCTACATGGTAGTTCTGTTAGGTGTGCTGAAGCCCTGCATTCCAGTGTCTCCCTCTCCACTGAGTATATAGGAAGCTGCAGATGCATCCATACACTGCCAGACCCTGAATTAAACACCTGCTTCCTCTCTCTTATTCTCCATGTTCTTCCTTTTCCAGTATCTCTAGAAGTATCTCTTGGTAGGTATGAACCCTTGGTAGTTATGAACAAGAAAAAGCAAAAAATACTAGTGAGCATTGTGTTCTTTATTGCTTTGAAAAAAGCTCTTACCAGCTATTTTTAACACTTTGGACTGCACGCCCTCTCAGACCTTTGAATATGCTCCTACAATATGTTCATACTAGTACTAGGGATCAGTAGCAGAAAGGCAAAATGTTGTATGAAAGTATTGTTATTGGATGGAATGGTTTACAATGTTTTGATGAAAACTTTATGGCTTACTACAGCCAGGCTAGAAGGCATTTGAGTTGCCATCCATGCTTACACCTTTGGACAACTCCTGGGCAAGTAGTTTGTTGATGCAAGTTGGTGGTTCAGAGAGTGGCAGATCAGACCACGAAAGAACTTCAAGTTATAGATCTCTTTTTGTTCTTTAATTTTTGAGATGCTTGTTATGGTATGCAGAGGTGTTTGTGGTTCTAGACAGCAGAAGGAAGACTTGCTAGATTTAATCTAAATCACAGTCTCCATGGAATTCTTGAAGTTCCATGGAAAGTGCATCACGTTTTATTAGTTTCCAACTGACTGTCTCTGTTTTCTGCATGCCCTTCATGAAGTTTTAAAGATGAAATGATCATTATGGGTGTACTGTTGGATCCCTCGCCTAACTGTGTACAGTCCTTCATGACTTCCACCTGCTGGTGGTGCTGTGTAGGGTATAGTTGAATGATAGAGCGATGAGCTGACACGTTCTGACTTTCCCGTCTGCTTTGAATAGGAGGTGCCACATGTTCCCTGAGGGTCTTTCAGAAGCAGAGAAACTGTTAACGTGTTCAAGACAGATACCAAGGAACTGTCCAGTATATTTAATAGTGGTGCAAATTTTAGTGAGGTTTTGGAAATCAGTCATCTGAAGTCTGCTTTTCATTTGTATGAAAGACCCTTCCATTTTGGTCCATTCCAGCAGTGTTTACTTATTCTAGCCTTGCTGGTGTTCTTGAGTTGTTGTTATGTGCTAAGCATAAAAAGACAAAGGCAAAGAAGTGTAACTTTCTGGAAAAAAGGGGGCAACCACAGGAGAACATACTTCTTTTGCCACAAAGAAGGGTGTTCTGTGTCTGCCATTGCCGAGTTGGGCATTATCAGCAAGGCAACTCCTGTGACTGGGTAGCTGTTCCTTGTCTTGCCATCGTGCACCTATCTCAGCCCCTTCCGCTGGGCTGCGGGAAGCTGGTCTCACCCTAGGCCTTACAAGGTCATTTGGTCAGAGCACATCTGACATTGTCATAACTTCTGTCTCTGCGAGCTGAGATGGAGGTTCCAGCCTGGAAGCATCTGCAGTGCACTGTGTACAGCAGCCTTCCTGACCTGTGTTCTGTCAACCAACTGCCTGTGAAGTAAGGAGGAGAGCAGGTTTGGGGATGCAAAGAGAGAGAGGTGTGCTGGCATCCACTGTGCTGCATATTTTCCAAGACAGGCCTCCCTTGGAAGGCACACTCTTTATTTACAGCATAGTTCCGCAAAGCCTTTAGCCATTTGCCACTGTGACACGCAGAGGCAGAGGAAAGGTGAGAAACATGAGACACTGCTGCAGGAATTAACACAAATCTTAGTGATACAGTAGCAGAATTGGCAGCACAATGAATTAAACCTTTTATCACTATGGTATCTAGATGATGTTTTCATAAATTTTTCAGGAATAGAGATTACTTTTCCTGAGAAAACCATTTTTTATCCTCTTGTCTCAGAGCCTTTGCTGGAGGGGTCTCACAGTAAGTACCTTCTGATCCCCAGTGCTTTAGAGTTAGCACTTTCACAGACATATCAATCTTACTATGTGCTTTGCTCCACAGATAGAAATACAAACCAGAAGAGCTGCTAAGCAAATTGTTCCAAGAGTAGGAAATAAATTGCAGGCACTAAAATTTTGAAGAAGTCAGGACAAAAGAAGTTGGTTTATTTTTAATTAATTTCCTAGACTTACAAGAGGCCTTTCCAGCAAAATATATCATATTTAGCAGTATTTCTTGATGACATGGACCTCAGCATTAATATTCTGTATGTATTTTGCATGTTTTGTAACACGTTTTTAGCCTTTGTCCTACAGTTACCCTTGCTATTGGAGTTTGAAAGATTTTGCAGGTGAGGTAGAATGTTTGTGGTGCTCAGAATTTTCTGACTGTCCTAGGTGCAGAAATTAGAAGCGCTAGTGCCTTTCGCAACATATAGGGTCTTTGGGTGACCCTGTTCAAAACTTTGAGCTATTTACTTCTATATGATGTTAACAGAATTCAAACCAAAAGCTCCTGTTAAAATTACCATGTTCCCTCTGGTTCAGGGCCTCTCTGGTACCCTCAGCCAGGATGAAGAATGCCTGACAGGCAGCCTGTAAAAAATTTCAACATTTAAGAGCTGTGGTGCTCTGCTCAGCATATGCAGGATGAACAGGGAAGCACAGATTTCAACTGTACTATTTCTCTCCCCAGCACTACCCTACACCTGGTTGTGGCACAGTCAACACTCTGGAGGGAAGGGA
>NW_010285896.1:0-2868 GCF_000690775.1 Eurypyga helias
GCAGCACCAGAAGCTGAGGGGCGCTCCCCCTTCCCAGCTTTCGGAGGGTGATGACGTTTGAAAACGTTAAGACGTACCCAGGTGAAGAAAAGGGATCGGTGCAGGTGTCGGGCGCTCGCTGTGCTTCACTTGGGCCTGAGCACGGCGGGTACCACCACCCAACCTCCGGACACCCTCCCCCAGCCCTTCCCTGCCGCATTTCTGGAAGCCGAGCTGGGCGGTGGCGCCCGGCCAGGAGTAGTTCCTCATTTCCACGTGGTGAATCCAACCGGAGCGGGAATTGGGTTCATCGCATCTGCTGAGGCAGTAAGAGACTAAATGGGAAATGGCGCTCCGGGTTAGGTGGCCTCGGTGCGTGCCAAAGGGGGGGAAATAGCAGCTGCAAGCAGGGGACCGGGTACTGTAATTGCGGATCCTTTCTGGTTTTGGAGGATGGACCCGTCATTTTTTGGGGTGGATGTGCTGACAATCCATGAAGGCTGGGAAAGATGTAAAAACGTAGCAGCGTACAAGATGCGTGGCTTTATGGGGGCCAATAGAGTGGGTGGTGAGTGTGTGACACCGGCAAGAGTGGAACAACCACAAAAAAATCTGGGAAGGGTAGAATTGGAGTGTCATTTCCATTGAAAGGCAAGACGCAGAGTTGCAACTGCTACATCCCTTTCCTTGTGAAACAGAGCAGTTGAGTGTGACGGAAGAGAAGGTAGGAGCCTGCCGCAAGGAAGCAGGTGTCAAGAGATGCTCTGTAGAAGAGTCTCCAGCTGCTTTACGCTCATCTTCCCGCTACGCTTTGCTAGCCTGCTGCCAAGGCGAGTAGCAAAGACCAAGATTATCCTCTCTTGAGTCATGGTTGAAAGCCAACTACAAGGTTTTAATTTTGATGCCATAGGTCGCTTGTGACAGCTTTGTTGTTGCACTTCCGCTCCCTGGGATTATGGTGTTGATAAGATTGTCCTAATCGACAAGTGATGCTTCAGCAAGTGCTCGGGATCTGAGTGACTTGTAGTACAGGAGACTTTTGTTGGAAGGGGAGCTCTCCTTTAAGTAGGGGGACATTAGTTCTGTCTTTCTCTGACATCACCTCTAATTTTACATTGTAGATACAGCTATTACTCTGGAATTCGATATGCTTTATAGGCGGAGCCCAAACAAACATCTTGTGTGTCAACACAGATGTTGTTCTCTAGAGGAATAATGAAATCACTCAGAACAGTAATGGTTCTAAGTCCATCACGAGATGAGATGTTGAAAATATAGAGAATTTAAAAAATGTTTGTTTGCAACACACTATGCCCACTTGTTAACCTTTTATGGGATTTTCAGTACTGAAGAACATGGGAGCTGCTCTTGGCTCAGATTTGATTAAGCTGAAGAAAAATTTCTCTCTTAAATTTTGAGACTCGGGGCAAACCACAGCAGTTACGAGTAAACATGTTGTGGTAACACTCTTATATTGTCTTCCAGTGCATAATCAAACAGGTCTTTAGTAACGGCCTTGCAATAGGCACTCAAATAGTTACGTAATGATTTCCTATATGGTGTTTGATAGAAAGGATGCTTCAAGCCATGTTTGTGATCTCAGCAAGGGGCTGGTGAGAGATAGCCAGTAGAACATGTCAAAAATAGAATTTCTGTCCTGTGGCAGTCCTTTGATGTAATACTGGCAGTACAGAGGGATGCATTTACCATGTTGGACTCACATCATATGGTCCAAAACCTAGGGTCAGGGTTCAGTAATTAGGGGTCATTCTTTCCTTATGAAATGTTGGGGGTATCGTACAATGGAACTGTGCAAGCAGGAACTGAAACCTGGTTGAGTATCTACCTACCAGAAGAAGCCATGCTGCTTCTAGTTTTTTTTCTCAATTGGTCACTCATTTTCTCTTTCTCCCCTCTGGCTTGGATTCAACTGTAATTACTTTGAATTAGCTTGTATCCCACCCACACAGCTAGCTGGCGTAGAGTGAACTCACTCCATGTCTACCTGACTACTTTCAAGTGTCCTCAGTCAAATCTATACTCTTAATACCTGTACTGTATGTTAAAAAAAATACTTTCAGACATTTAAGTATTTTATTTTGTTTCTAAAGATTTTTTTAGAGTCTATATTGAACTGAAAATCAGAAATTAATGTTACTATGTTTATTTATACTATAGTCTGAGAGTAAACACGGTTAAATATAGTGGTCTTCCAGTCAGCAAATAATTTTCTGTTACATAAAAATTGGGATGGAGGAAGAGGAGTTGGTGGGAGGTTACATTGTTTACATTGATCCATGTAACATCCCATTAATATTAGGAGAAAATTCTGAAAATGCTGAATAATGTAGGACATGGACTTAGTTCTCAGTTGGTGGGGATTCCACCACTAATGGATACTTTCTTGTCATGTCAGTTGATGACATCATTCATTCCATATGTGCCCTATTATAAAGAACTTCAGTTTTAAATCAAATGTCAAATGGCATTGGTAATGTATTTTCATAATCCCCACAGGCCAACTTAAATTTGGGCTGTTGCCAAGAGTGGTTTTGCTTCTGCTAGCATTTTCACAGTGATCTTGCTAGCAAGGAGCCAGGTGATCCTGTTGGAGATGAGGCTAGTAGTAAGAACATACAGTGAGGGGCTGGTGGAAGGGTGAGTTCTGAGAGACAGCTCACGTGTGGATTCAACTGCCTCTTTAACAAGCCCTGAGTAAAGCTGTATACGCATGACACCTGCACAAGCTATTAAACCTCTAATTACCTCAAAGAATGGAGCTTCATTTGTTTACAAAATTATAATGAGTGGCATCAGCTACCTTCATCACATACCAGCGTTTCAGTAATCTTGCCTCATAAAGCTCAACAAGGCCAAGTGCAAAGTCCT